>NW_028258482.1:300000-385590 GCF_053883595.1 Heterocephalus glaber
TTGTGTCTTTTCCAGTAGGTAATTTAAACATTCTTTGGGTCTTCACAACCTGTTCCTTTATCTTAGGATCAGGTTTCTGCTCTTTACTTATCAAGCCAATTTATGGATTTTCAGAATTTCTGAGGAATTTTGGGTGTGACAGGTCTGGAAGGAAAGGAGCCTAAATTTGACGAAGGGAATGCTCACATGGATCACCTTGGGTAACTTCGACTGAGGCCCAAAAGTAGCAGTCTTCTTAAAAGTACAAATTGTAGTTATGATTTCCTTGTCTCCTGTCTACCTAGATTTTATTTCTTCTATTTTACCTGCACAAAAATATTCATTGCCCGGGCCAGGGATTTAGCTCAGTGATGCCGCTGCCTGCCTTGCAAGCACAAGGTCCTGAGTTCGAATTCTGGTACCAAAAAACCCACAAAAATTCATTGCCTGATGTCATAAGCTAATTAGAAGTGAAGCCTAGACTTCAAGGTCAATCCTCTCCATGGGGAAGAAGTGTCCAGAGGAAATAACCACATAGTGGATCAGTGGCTGGACTTGAGTCAGGACTCTAAGCTCAGAAGCACATGAGTTTTTGGGTCCTCTGGTTTCAGCCATATCTCAGATCCCATATCACACCATCCTTGCAAACTCTGAGTTCAGTTACCCTGAACAGTGACCAAGATCCTTCTGAAGGAATGACTGGGGACTCATTTACTATATGTAGTGTGATTAAAAAAATACGGTGAATGATAGCCTGTTCGATAAATGGTGTTGGAAAAACTGGATTCCAACCTGCTAAAGATTAAAACTAGACCCATACCTATTACCATGCACTAAACTAAGATCAAAGTGGATTAAAGAGCTAAATATCAAGACAGAAGCAGTAAACTTGCTGGAAGATAAGTTAGGTAGAACTCTCAATGACATTGGCATAGGAAAAGACTTTATGAACAAAATTTCAGTAGCACAGGAGCTAACATAAAGAATTAACAACTGGGATCTCATCTTATTAAAAAAGCTTCTGCAGTGCAAGAGAAACTACCAAGAGAGCTAAGAGACAACCTACAATATAGGAAGAAATTTTTAGCAGCTGTACCTCAGGCAAAGGTCTACTATCTAGAATATATAAAGAATTGAAAAAAATCAGACCCCCCAAGTTCAAAGACCCAATTCAAAAATGGGCATCCGAAATGAACAGACATTTCTCAGACAAAGAAGTAAAAACAGCAAATAAATATATGAAAAAATGTTCAACATCACTGGTCATTTGTGAGATGCAGATGAAAACAACCCTGAGATTCCACCTCACCCCAGAAAGAATGGCTGCTATCAAGAAATCAACTAATAACAAATGCTGGCAGGGGTGTGGAGAGAAAGGAACCCTTCTCCATTGTTGGTGGGAGTATAGACTGGTGGAACCACTGTGGAAATCAGTATGGAGATACCTCAAAGAACTAGGACTAGAGGTCCCATTTGACCCAGTTATTCCCCTACTGGGTATCTTCCCAAAAGAATTAAAAGAATCATACCACAGTGATATATGTGCACCCATGTTTATAGAGGCACAGTTTGTAATAGCTAAGGTTTGGAAACAGCCCAAGTGCCCATCAACTGGAAACTGGATAAAGAAGATGTGTTTTTTTTATAAAATGGAGTACTACTCAGACATAAAGAATGAGAAAGTAGAGTCATTTATAGCTAAATGGTTGCATATTGAGTCTATATTCTTAAGTGAAATAAATAGGACACACGTGTAAATACTGAATAGTATCTCTAGTGTGAGAAACTGGAAGTGTAAATAAGGATGAAAATAATTAAAATGAATAATTGATAATTTGAAATAGGAAAAGGTCCAAAGGGGTAGGGGTGGCGGAAGGGGAAGGGGAAAGGGAAGAAAGGAAAGGAAAAATTATGAGAAAGAAAAAAAAAATGGAAACAAAGTCTATGTAAATAGGGAAGGGTGGAGGAGGTGAAGGGCTCATAGGTAATGAGGGAACAAATAAGAACTAAGATACATCATGTATAGGTACAAGCACCCAATGATAAATGTAAATGTACTGTATACCTAAAATGTACCAATTAATATATAAATTTTTTAAAAAATATGGTGAATGTTAAAAAATTTTAGAAAGTTTATTATAATGAAAGACACATTCCATTTCTCTTTCTCAAAATACTCCCTCTTGCTTCAAACACAATTATCCTATCATCCTTGTCACTTCACAAAGAAATACTAGAAGTCCTTTGTTTGTGTCTTTAGTTGTGCTGTTGTGACTGCCTCTGTGTCCTGAATCAATTCAAAATATTTACTTTTCATTGTCATTTTGACTTTGAGGAGGAGCCAAAAGTGGAATAGTGCTAGATCTCACGAATAAGGTAGATAAGTATACACTGTATTATTTTTATGAGCCTGCATTTCCACTGGACAGCACTGTCAGCGGCATTCACCATGTATTTGTTTTAATCACACCTTGTAAAGACATTTAACAAAAAAGGACTCCAGGAGCTGCTTCAGAAACTGGCAAGAACACTAGGATAAGTGTTTGAAGTGAGGAGAAGTATTGTGATGGGGATTAATGGCAATGTGTCTTTTACTATACTAAAATTTTCAAAGTCACCATATTTTTATCTGTCTATCATCTGTCTATGAGGTTGTTCCTAAGGGATTCTGGCTTCATTTTTAGTGAACTCTGCACCTATGAACAGACATCTAGGAACTTAGCAGGAAATCTGATTTTGTGTGTGTGTGGTAGGGATTGAACATAGGTCTTTCACATTGAGCTACGTCCCCAGTCCTTTGTTTATTTTTAAATTCAATTTTATTTTGAGACAGGTTCTTGCTAAGTTTTTAAGTTGCCTAGGCTTTGCTCCAACTTGTGATTCTCCTTTCTCACGATCCCCCCCGCATAGTGCTGGGATTACAGGGGTGTGATACCACACCTGGCTAGAACTGTGATTTTTCTACGGTGACAGCTGATTTCTGCTCTTGAATTTTAAAAACTTTATGAACAGAATATTAACTAATGTTATTCTATAATTTGTTGTGAAATTTTGCTTTATTTTTTTCATAGAAGTAAGAAGTGTTTTTAAAAATATTTCCTTCTGGGGCTGGGGATTTAGCTCAGTGGTTCTGGCAACTGCCTCACAAGCACAAGGTTCCAAGTAAGATCTCCAGTATCAAAAAAAAAATTCCTTTATTAATATCTACTTGTATTACATTGAAATAAAAAACTTAAAAAATTTATTCTATATATCACGCATGCCCTAGTTGTTTATCCACCTTTCTCCTCACTTAGAGCACTATGATACACTGGCCATCTTCCAGATCCCTGTGGATCAAAGAATCCTGATGAGCTGCCTACCATTACTTCCCAATACAGGTCAAATATTCCCTATGTAAAATGCTTGAGAATGGAAGTGTTTTAGATTTTAGGGTTTTTTCCAGATTTTGGAATATCTGCATATAAATTAATGATTCATATTGAGGACAGGTCCCAAATCTAAAGATAAAATGTATCTGTGTCTCATATAACCTATATACATAGCCAGAAGGTAATTTTATGCAGCATTTTTAGTGTGCTTGCATTTTGACTGATCCATCACATGAAGTCAGGTGTAAAATTTTTACTTGTAGCATTATGTCCACCTTCAAGTAGTTTTGGATTTTGGAGAATTTCAGATTTTGGATTTTCAGGCTAGTGACACTCAACAGATAAAATAATTACATTTACCTTCTTTAATATTTAAATCCAGACCCCTGGCCCTTGCTATTCCAGAATCACATCATCTGCTTTAGTAAGGGCACATCTCACTCTCTGCTGTGATGCATAGTGGAGCATCACCAACAAGCCTCTCAGATAGATGCCACTGCTCTAATGCCACTGCAGGCAGTGTCCTCTGATGGCTTCTCCAGTTTTACATAGCAAATCAGTTCTAGCATCCCAAGCCACTTAAGCCTTCTGAATTTTTTTTTTTTTTTTGGTACCGGGCAAGGAACTTGGGGTTTTGAGGCAGGCGGTGGCACCACTGAGCTAAATCCCCAGCACCTGACTTCTTCTTAATACAGTACTATGTCAAGAAAGTTCTGGAAGTATCTTCATTTACTCTAGGCCAAGTTATATCCTAATACTTTATTAGGACCAGTTCTTGATATATTACTAGATCTTGAGTTGTGCCAGAATCCCCAAACAGGAAAAGACCTGCTCCCAGGCTTATACTCCAACCTACCCATAGACCAATAGTTGCAAGACGACTCTCACACATGATTCTTGGCTTCTCCCACACACAATAGCCTGGACAAGACTGTGCATTCTGTCTTCTATTCAACTCCAGTGTTCTTACAATTAGATTTTCACCCTGCTCTTCAGCAAGGTCTTCCTGAAACTGTGAAACTATGAAAGAAAGAAAGAGAAAAAAAGGAGAAAAAGAAAAAAGGAGAGAAAGAAAGAAATCATATAGGACCTCTAAATGATATAAGGAACTCTCAACTTGGTAGATGTCAGATATGCCAAATTCGTGTTCCTCAAAATTGAAGAACGAATTCTAAGGAACAATGGAGGTTAAGAGTAGGAAATATTTATTGAGAGGGAAAGATATAGCTCCTGAGAGAGACAGGAAGGGCCCAAATGGGTTCCTGGGGACCCCACTTTATAGGGGAAGTTTTATAGAGCAAAATCATGAGATGAGTACAACATGGAACAAAATTATGACCAACCAATAAGATTATAAGGATTAAAAAGAAAAGGATTACAAGGATAGTCACTTAGTTAATATTGATTTTACAAGACATTTAGAGAGGAACTGCTGCCACTACTGTTTAAACTCTTCAGTGAAATTGAAAGAGAAGCAATACTCCCAAATTCATTCCTGGAAGCAAGCATCACCTTGATCCCCAAAGCAGAGAAAGACCCAACCGAAAAAGAGAACTATAGGCCAATCTCACTAATGAACATAGATGCAAAAATCCTGAATAAGATAATGGCAAACAGAATGCAGAAGATCATCAAGAAGATCATACACCCTGATCAAGTGGGATTCATCCCAGGGATGCAGGGATGGTTCAATATACGAAAATCAATCAATGTAATACACTATATCAACAGAGCCAAGGACAAAAACCACATGATTATCTCCATAGACACAGAAAAAGCATTTGACAAAATCCAACATGCATTTATGATAAAAACCCTACAAAAAATTGGAATAGATGGTCTCTACCTCAAACTGATAGAAGCCATCTATGAAAAACCAACAGCCAATATCATACTAAATGGTCAAAAACTGAAATCCTTCACACTCAAATCAGGAACAAGACAAGGATGTCCACTATCACCACTCTTGTTCAATAGTGTTCTGGAAACATTAGCCACGGCAATTAGACAAGAGAAAGAAATAAAAGGAATAAAGATAGGTAATGAAGAAGTCAAATTGTCATTATTTACAGATGACATGATACTCTATATAGAAGACCCCAAGAACTCCACCAAAAGTCTTCTAGACTTAATAACCAAATTCAGTCAAGTAGCTGGTTACAAGGTCAACACACAAAAATCAATAGTTTTCCTCTACACGAATGACAGGCTCACTGAGACAGAAATAGGGCAAATAATTCCTTTCACAATAGCATCCAAAAAACTGAAATACCTAGGAATCATCCTAACGAAAGAAATCAAAGACCTCTTCTCTGAAAACTATGGCACTTTGAAAAGAGAGATTGAAGATGATATCAGAAAATGGACAGACATCCCCTGCTCCTGGGTAGGAAGGATTAATATAGTGAAAATGGCCATACTTCCAAAACTGCTATATAGATTTAATGCAATTCCAATTGAGATCCCAGCAGCATACTTCATAGACCTTGAGAAAACAATCCAAAAATTCATTTGGAACAAGAAGAGACCCAGAATAACAAAAGCAATTCTAGGTAACAGAGACATGGCAGGGGGTATCACAATCCCCAACCTGCAACTATACTACAAAGCTAGTGTGATAAAAACAGCATGGTACTGGCAAAGAAACAGACTTGAGGACCAGTGGAACAGATTAGAAGATGCAGAAACAACTCCAGACACACTCAGCCATCTCATCTTTGACAAAGAAGCCAAACACCCTCACTGGAGGAAAGATAGCCTCTTTAATAAATGGTGCTAGAAAAATTGGGCTTCAACTTGCCAAAGATTAAAACTAGACCTATATCTCTCACCATGCACTAAACTAAAATCAAAATGGATTAAAGATCTAAATATTAAAATAGAAACTCTGAACCAGTTGGAACAGAGGTTAGGTAGAACCCTTGAAGACATCGGTGTAGGAAAAGATTTTATGAACTAAACCTCAGTTGCCCGTGAACTAGCACAAACCATCAACAAATGGGATCTCTTTTTATTAAAAGGCTTCTGCACAGGAAGAGAAACCACCAGCAGTGTGAAGAGACAACCCACAATGTGGGAAAAAATCTTCACCTGCTCTTCCTCAGACAAAGGTCTACTATCTCGAATCTATAAAGAACTTAAAAAGATCAGACCTCCCAAATTTAAAGACCCAATCGAAAAATGGGCAGCTGAAATGAACACACATTTCTCAGATAAAGAAGTAGAAATAGCAAATAAATACATGAAAAAATGTTCAACATCACTGGTCATTCGAGAGATGCAAATGAAAACAACACTGAGATTCCACTTCACTCCAGAAAGAATGGCTGCTATCATGAAATCAACCAATAACAAATGCTGGCGGGGCTGTGGGGAAAGAGGAACCCTGCTCCACTGCTGGTGGGAGTGTAGACTGGTGCAACCACTGTGGAAATCAGTATGGAGATACCTCAAAGAACTAGGACTGGAAGTCCCATTTGACCCCGCTATTCCACTGCTGGGGATCTTCCCCAAAGAATTAAAAGAATCATACCACAGTGATATATGTGCACCCATGTTCATAGAAGCACAGTTTGTAATAGCTAAAACTTGGAAACAGCCCAAATGCCCATCAACTGGAGACTGGATAAAAATGTGGTTTTTTAATAAAATGGAGTACTACTCAGCCATAAAAAATGAGAAATTAGAGACATTTATAGCTAAGTGGATGCACATTGAGGTGATACTCTTAAGTGAAATAAATAGGACACACATGAATAAATTCCGAATAGTTTGTCTGGTGTGAGAAACTGAAAGTGTAAATAAGGACTAAATGTATAATAGGTAATGTGAAATAGGAAGAAAAGGGGCACAGGGGAAGGAGGTGGGAGGGCTAGGGGAAAGGATAGAAGGGAATGGGATTAATATGAGAAAATGGAAAAATAGGAACAAAATCTTTGTAAATAGGACTGGAGGGGTTGAAGGGAGGGCTGGGCAACGGTGAAAAATAAGAACCAAGAGAGACTATGTAAAGGTGCAAATTTCCAATGATGAATGTCATTATATTGTATACCTAAAATGTACCAATGATTTGAATGAATAATCGATAATGTAAAATAGGAAGAAAAGGTGCAAAGGGGTAGGGGTAGTGGGAGGGGCAAGGGAAAGGAAAGAAGGGAAAGGAAAAATGATGAGAAATGGAAAAAATGGAAACAAAGTCTTTGTAAATAGGGAAGGGTGGAGGGTGTGAAGGGAGGGCTAGGAATGGGGAAAAAATAAGAACCAAGATGCATTATGGAAAGGTACAATTCCCAATGAGAAATGTAATTGTGTTGTATACCTACAATGTACCAATGAAAGAATTTAATAAAAAAAAATTGATTTAATGGGGAAGCAAGTCATGTAGCAAGGGTAAGTGGAAAGAACAAAGAACTTTTTTAGGAAGGGACGGATCTAGAGGTTTTGGTCACCTACTGAGGTGAATGATGTCTGTTTAGACTTTATTGGGCCAAGTGTTACCACTTATTTTATCCCTTGAGGAAGTATGTAGGCCTGGTAATTTTGTTTTTATCTTGAGACCTGGCCTCCCACAGATGTGCTTCCAGCCTCAGTTGTAATGTGTTTTCATCTTTTGTACTGACTCCTTCAAGGGTCTTGCCCTGTCTGACTGTAATACTTCTACCTAGGTTAGCTGTCCATAGTGGAAAGAAAGGGAGGAATGAAAGAAAGAAATAAGGAAGGAGGGAGGGAAGGAAGAAAGGAAGACAAGGCAAAGAGGCTCATGGCAGGGCCATGTTACCAGGGAGCACAATACCAGGGAGCAGGATGAGAGATAAGGGGAGTGAATCAGGGAAGGAGGGAGATCTACCGCAAGACTGCATTACTGAGTTGGCTGCCACCAACTGCGAAGGATTGCCAGATCTGTAGGAAAGTTCCTCAAGAACTTGTATAAACTGGGTGGTGTTTATCCCAAAGCTCTCATCTTCCATTGATCAATGATTTACCCCAGAGGGCATTCACTCTTATAATGCAGGGCTGCTCACGTATGCCTCACGACATTGTCAATATGGAGGCCCAGAGAAGTGGGAACATGCACAGTCAGTATGTTAGATTACTCCTTCAGGAAGCCATCCAAAGCCCATGCAAAGCTGGAATTACAGCCAAATGAAGCCAAGAGAGGAGTCAGAGACAATGGGCAGCACCCCCAATCCAGCCTGGCAAGTTCAGAATGAGCAGGAAAGAATTCAAGAGAATGTGTTTGTAAGAGTCACAAAGTTGGGCCAGGGATGTAGCTCAGTGGCACAGCATCTGCCTGGCAAGTGTGAGGCCCTGAGTTTGATTCTCAGTGCCAAAAAACAAAAAAAGATACACAAAGTTTCATGGATTCTAGGAAATCTTCAGAACTCAAGGGCTTGATTGGCATATTTTTATTTTTTTATTTTTTATTTTTTTGGTACCAGGGATCAAACTCAGGACCTTGTGCTTGTGAGGCAGGCACTGGAACCACTGAGCTAAATCCCCATCCCCATGGGCATATTTTTAATATACTACTGAAAGACAGGACTGAGAAGAAACTAATATAAAGAATGCTTGAATAATCTTTTTTGTTGTTGTTGCTCTGGGGATGGAACCCTGCACCTTGTGCATGCTAGGCAAGCACTCCACCACTAAGCTACACCTCCAGGCCAAGAACAATCTGTCTTGGTTGTTGTGTCGTACACATTAGAGGGGCAGTTGTGTTCTATGTAGCCCATCAGGAATACTGAGGCTACTGAGTCAATTATGTTACCATATTTGTAGCTCTTGTATGGTCCTTTTTCCAAAATGTTCTCAAATTTGTTTCTCTAGAGAACTCTAGAATCAGTGACTGTCAAAGATAAAAGGGATCTTAGGGATGACTTCAAAAAATTCCCACCCTCTATGGAGCAGAAAACTGAACCTTCTCAAATGCGATGACAGTAATATACAAACCAGCCATCACTTTGAGCACCTGTTAGACATACTTTTTGTTTTAACTTAAGCCCTGTGATAGCTCTCATTTTGCAGATGCAAAACAATCTCAAATAGGCTCTAATTTAATTAGTTTGCACAATTCTAATGTGAAGGAAGTTTAAGGATCTAGAGATTGAAGTTTAAGTTCAAGTTGTTTGTTTTTCTTCCCTACAAGTGGATGAGTGAGCTTGCAGCTTTATAACTCATCCTTTTGCCCCTCCTTTACTTGCTCCAGCACCGACAAACATTTTAAATACATTTGAATGGTGGTTCAGCAATATTCTATTATTACTGAGATCACTCCTGAAATACTAAATATCCACTAGAAAGAGAGGCAAGTCCACCTTTGTGTAGTGCATAATGTATGCTAGATATTGTCTAAGGGACTTTTCATTTCATTAAATGTAAGGCTGCACTTAATTTTAACATCAACCTGGGATGGTAGCTATTATTATTTGCTTCATTTTGTGAATGAGCAAATGAGTCTTCTGAGAGGTTAAATGAATGCCTCACCTTTTACAGCTGATAAAAGGCAGAGCCACCGGGGATTCAGCTCAGAGGCACGGCTCCTGCCTGGCAAGGAAAAGATCCTGAGTTTGATCCCTGATATAAAGATTTGGTTTGGTGGGCTGGGAATGTAGCTCAGTGGTGCCATGCCTGCCTGGCAAGTACAAGGTCCTGAGATCAATCCCTGGTACTGGGAAAAAGAAAAGATTTAGTTTGGTAAAACAGATGGTTAATAAAACTTTGATGCACAGTGTCTGTGAATAGAAACATCATCTACTTCCTAAGGTGGTGTTGCATTTAAAAAGCAATAATTTGAAAGTGCTTAGAATAGAGTTTGCCCTGTGGAAGACATACAGCAGACAGAAGCTGCTATTGTTGCAATGATTTTATTGCATGGAGGTGGTGGCTGGAGATTGAATCCAGAGCCTTTGTACTGAGATACATCCCAAGCCCTTTTTAAATTTTTTATTTTGAGACAGGATCTCGCTAACTCACTGGGTTGCTCAGGCTGGGCTCAAACCTGCAAGCCTCCTGGCTAGCCTCCAAGTGTGCTGTGATTACAGGTATGTGCCATAGTCCCTGTACTGGGTCCCAAGGCAGATGCATAGATTAAATCCCGGGGCTGCCCTTGAGAAGAGTAGCCTAGTGGAGGAAACAACTGAAGATAGAACTATGCTTTAAGGGCCTGAGGGGGAGAAAGGAAGTGCAGCTGAGCTATCACTTGCACTAATAATAATAACAACAATCTTAGGGTGTTCTCTCTGCTCCTCTGGCCAACTCATACCTCTTCTTCAGGACCAAGCCAAAGATTCACTTCCGGCAGGAAGTTATCCCTGACTAATCCAACCCTTCCTGACTTACTTGTTTCTAAATTGTCTAGAATAATGCACCTGTCAGGTGTTAAATATTTACTATACACAGGGTACCCTTTGTGCATTATCTCAAAACATTTTAAGACTCTTGAAGGACAGGTTAATGCTTAATTCTAATTTTATGGTCAAGGAATCTGGGGCCCAGAGAGCCTTGTCAAGTTCCTATAGCTAAGCAGCAACAGAGCTACGATTTCAACTGAGATGGGGTGATCCTCAAGCAGGAGTTGGCAAACTAGGGCTCAAAGGCCAAACCCAGCACATTCGTTGTCCATTTTTTGTGAATAAAGTTGTGTTGGAACAAGGTCATACCTATTCATCAAGTCTATTGACAAGACTGTTACTTTTCAAAGCGGCTTCTGTACTTTTCCAGGGCTGCTATATCAGTCAATATAGGTTACAATGCAGTAATGAAAGACTCCAATATTCCAGCCTCTTATGACTATAAAGTTTAATTCTTCTTGTCATATTTCCAATGAAGGTCCACAGCAGGGCTCTGTTCATTGTGGTGTTCAAGAACACAAGTGTACAGTGGCTTCATTGCCATACCTGTTTCCAATGGTGGTACATCATTTGGAAAGAGACATGCTAAAGTATGCTCCAGCTCTCAGAACTTTTGCTCATATTCCATTTACTAAAGCAAGTTACATGGCTATGCCCAACTTCAAAGGTGAAATGTAATGCAATAGAGAAACATTATTTATTCTATCATAACCTCAGAGGGTGCAGGGAGGGAGTATTTTTGTGCACAGTTCTAAGAACCTCCAGGCTGTATGGGACATCAAGGGACATTTGGAACGGCCTGACTTATGCCATGCTCTGGATTCTGTTCCACTTTCTCACACTGTGTGTGTTTCTACATGGGCCAACATCTGACTGTGAAAGGAAAAATGCAGCTCAGAAACATTTTGCTATTTGGAAATTTATCTATTTGATAAATTTTAAGCCATCTTTGACTTGACTTTGTATTTTTTTGTTTTGTTTTGCATGAGACATTGTCTCACTGTATAGTTGAGATTGTCCTTGAACTCACTATGTAGTCCAAGCTGACCTCAAACTCACAGTGGCTCTCCTCCCTCAGCATCCTCAATATGGGGATTACAGGCATGCACCACCACACCTAGCTAAACTTGTATTAAAAAATTTTAGTTAATTATCATAAGAAAGAGATTCTTATCTGAGGTCTAAATTTTAGTATGGTCTTCAGTGGTCCCAGGACCCTCCGAAATGTCTTGGGTTAGTATTGCATTTCTCAGAGAGTATGTCTATTGTTTAACATTTTTAAATGGGCCTATAACCCAAAGTGTTATAAATTCCTGTCTGAAAACATCTAAAAGTTGTCCAAAAACTCCACAGAATTCTGCTTTGATGAAAAGCAGCCTCTACATTTGGAGCTCTGAATTTTGCATACAGTTCAATATTAGATCAATCCTCTAGATGGCAGCAAAACCCCAATATGTGCTGTATAATCCCTGGAGTCAGATCATTTCAATTGTTAATGATAGCAACGGGAACAGAAATGTATATAAATTACATTTACAAATAATTTAAAAATAAATTACTTAAGATTCAGGTAAGTAACTATGACAGTTATGTTTTACCTTAAAAATTTTTTTAAGCTGGGAATAGTGGCACCTGCCTGTAATCCCAGCACTCAAGAGGCTAAGGCAGGAAGAGCACCACTACTTTGAGACAACCTGGGCTACTTAGTGAGTTACGGCCAGCCCGAAGTACATAGGAAGGCCCTTAAAAAAAAAAAAAAAAATTTAATCTAATTTTTTTTTCTTGTACCGGGGGATTGAACTCAGGACCTTGTGCTTGCAAGGCAGGTAGTGGCAGCACTGAGCTAAATTAAAATTAAAAATCTTTAACCGACAGTAATTGTGTATGTTTTGGGTACACTGTGCGATTTCAACATATGTAAACAATGAGAAATGATCAGCTCAGAGTCATAGGCATATTCATACCCTCAGACATCTATCATTTCTTTGTGGGTAACATTCAAGATCTTCTCTACTAGCCATTTCAAAATTTATAATTCCTTGTTGTTAACCATAATGACCCTAGAATATTAGAAACTGTTCTGCCTATCCAACTGCTCGCCTGTACCCATTAACCATCCTCTCCATCTTTCCTAGAGCCTGGTCCCTTGGTCTTTGAATGTTCTGACTTTTTTTATGCCAAGGATGGAGCACAGAACCCTGAGCCTCCTTCTGCTCTTTCCTTGTTCTATCTCAACGTAGGCTACCCACACTAAAGTGTTCTTTCTATCTTACTGCTGTGATTGTTGGTCTCAAGTTTTAACTGCTGGATTGATTTCATAAAAGGCTCAGACATGGTGGCACACATCTGTAATCCTAGCACTCAGGAGGTTGAGGCAGGGAGATCTCTGTGAGAGCAAGGCCAACTTTGGCTACCTAGTGAGTTCAAGACCAGCCTGAACTACATAGCAAGACCCTGACTCAAAAAAATGACAAAAAGTGGGAGAGTGTCTCAGACTGAACATCCTAGCCTTCCTTGAAGGTCAGATTTCCCCTTCAACTGAGCTAGAAACACACTGTACCATTAAATTTTTCGTATTCCCAGTCTTAATTGCAAAGCTGGCCGAACAAATGAATGCACAGATGACCCCAAAAACTTCATAAAACTAGGCACTGCCTAGTTGGAAAAAACCTTTAAATTGCCCTTATTTATGGGAACTTTAGTGTACTTACCAAGTTTTTTTGTTGTAAGCAACATAAATGAACTCTGGCTCTCTTCCACATTAAAAGGAATTTCCTTGAACAGCATGAGAGGAGAATCATGAGGCAGTGTTCAAGAGCAGTGCTATAGGTTAGATTTTACATAGTTAGATTTTAAATACTTGTACCAAAGGTCCATGTGTTCAAGGGCAAGGTGGAAATTGGGAGTTGACAGAACTTCCATGAGGTACAGCCTACTGAGAAGTTGTAAGGTCACTGGGGACCTGCCCTTGAAGGGGACGCTGAGGTTCCAACCACTTCCTTTTACTCTCTTTTCCTTCCTGGCCATGAGCTAAGAAGTTTTCTCCACCACACATTCCTGCCATCGTGTGCTTCCACAGGTCCCACCAACAATGCCAATCAGTCATGGACTAAAACCTTCAAAACTGTGACAAACATTTTTCTTTCTACATTTTCCTTAGAAGACACCTCAGGTGTCTGTTAGAGCAATGGAAAGCTGACTAAGCAAACAGGCTCACCAAACAGTCAGAAGCAAAAGAGGTCCTTGAGGGAATCACTACTTTAAGCACAAACAGGCTGCCTAGGGCTCCACCACTGCTACCGGACACCTCCATGGCGCTGGTTAAACAGAGTCATACTTTTGACAGTTATCTTTGCATTATACATCAGAGAGTTCTGGATGAATCAATCCTTTGGCAGAGCATAAATCCCATTCTAGAGCCCCAAAAATATGAAGAGAAGGAAGATCTCTGTGCTGCAGCTTCCCACGGCAGAGAAGGCCCTACGTCCCCCTGCATGACATGGAGCGGAATACTATTCATTGTCCCAGGGATGCATCTGTGTCCTCTTGTCTGCTGGGGTGGTTGCACAGGAGCCATTGCAAGCCAGCTGCTGTGGGCAAGTACTGCATGGTCCTTGCCACATGCCTGGGCACTCTTAGGATTTTTATTGATCTTTGTTTCTCCTTTTGGACTTCTGGGACTACTTGTGGAGAGTGCAGCCACTCTTGGCTTGATCTTGAATGGGACTGCTTCTAATGTTTGACCAAGAAGTGTTATGTTGGCAGAAGATCTCTGATAGCTAGCTTATTTATCTGGCTCAGAATTTTTTTGTATCCCTCAACTCACAGAAATAAGTACTGTTTTATCAAATGATTTTTAGTACAAAGATTTCTGCTTTTAATGTGTTCTAACAGATAATGACATTGGCAAATTTTCTAATGTTGAACCAGTCTTGCATTTATGAGGTGGATTCATTAGACAATTCATTCATCCCACAAGTATTGGTGTACAAACAGGATTGTAAGCACTTGGGACAAACAAAGTCAACGTAAAGCACCTACCTGAAGGGAGCATCCATTTTAGTTGGAGGAGGTAAAAACAAGTTTTTAAAGAAAGCAAGATGTAGAATATGTCAGGGAACAATAACTGTTTTGAGGAAAAAATAAACTTGCAAAAGGAATAGGAAGAGCTCTGTGTGTGTGTGTGTGTGTGTGTGTGTGTGTGTGTGTGCCTGATTGCCTGGAAGAACACTACCTTTCAGGCAAAGGGAGGAGTAGACGCAAAGGCAGTGAGCAGAAACAAAATCTGGGTGTTGAAGGAACTGAAAGAACAGTTGAATGGCTGGAGTGGAGGGAACAAGGGGAAAGAGGTAGGAGATTATAACAGGCAGCACTTACGTACATTTCCCAACAATATTCTTTTGGGGTTTTTTTGGTACCGGGGATCGAATTCGGGTCTTTGCGCTTGTGCAGCAGGCAGTGAAAACACTGAGCTAAATCCCTGGCCCCTCTCAACAATCTTCTTAAGGCAAAATTGTGACCATATGTGTATAAGTAAAATCATTTTTAATCCGTTGCCTATGAAATATTTGGGGAAAAAGCTTGCTTTGTACATTCAGTTTCTGAAAGATAAAGAAAGCGCTTTGTATTTTGTGAAAGTCAGTATTTTGTTCAAACATTGATATTGATCCACTTATGTCATGTCATATTTCTTGATCCTTATTAAGTTTCCTGCTCCTCATTTGTTCTTCTCTCTCCTCTACCTACCTGTCTTCTTCCCAGGTTCTGATCTAGAATCCCCCTGCAACTTTAGCTCCATAACTTGCAAATCTCCCTCAAAGATCAAGCTCTTTAGTGGTTCCAGTTCCCCACATCTGCCTTGATTGAAACACAAATTCTGCTAAAATACTTGAGTTTGCTGTGTACTTGTCCCTGAAATACCTGAGCCTTTGGAAATGGCTAGGCTGTTCCCATATGTGCTCATGTCAAAAGTTCTGCTTCTCTAAAGTTTAATCTTTGGCCTGTATCTCTGCCTCTCCTTCCAGACTACTTTCTGAACATTGAAGTCCATGTTCATGGATGGTTTCCATATCCACGTGCGTGACCTTGCCCTCTCAGTTCACTTCACTCATCTATCCACAGCAGTGTGGGCAGTGCTGAATCCACACAGGGTACCCGGTGGAATATCTCTACTTCATGCTTGCTCTCTGTCTGGCTGTCTTTCTGTATGCTGTAATGAAAATATGTATGATGGACTGAGGGTGGGTGTTGTGGCACACACCTGTAATTGCAGCACTCTGGGAGGCCGAGACAGGAGGATTGAAATTTGGAGCCCAACATGGGCAGTTTAGCAAATTAGCAAAATCCTGACTCAAAACAAACGAACAAAATTTTAAAAAACAGGCTGGAGATGCACCTCAATGCAGAGGACCTATATTTAATCCCCAGTACTCACACCCCGAAACACAGTCTTGGTAAAATAGAAGTTTATTTCTCATAGTTCTAGGAAGTTGAATATCGAGGCAGGTGTCTGGTGAAGGCTCACTTTGTGGTTTATAGATGGCACCCGTTGCCATGTCCTCACATGGCAAGGGAGCTCTTGGACTCTCTTTTATTTTATTTTTTTTATTTATTTTTTTAGACTCTCTTTTATAAAAGCACTAGTCCCTTTCCGGAAATCGCCAACCTAATCACCCCCCAAAGCCTCCCCTCCCCCACAAACACCATCACCCTGGAGACTGGGCTGCAACAGTGAAATTTGAGGGAGACTCAACCATTAACTCTGGCACCATTCATTCATTTCCTCATCTGATCAACAGAGATTGTCCTTATTCTCTTACCAGAAACTCCTCTCTTGCTCAGTTTTCTTTCCTTCTTTCTTGTTTCTTTTGGGTTTTCTAATTTCTTTAGCAAGATGAAGAAATTTGACACCCTCAAAATTTCTAGATTATTGAATCCACCACTTCCTCCCAACTACTTGGTTCTCTCTTTACTTCTCTTCTTGCTTAGCTTGATCTGAAGATTCTGCATTTCTCACACATAGACACACACACACACACACACACAAACACACATATAGACACACCTGCCCATCCTCACAGATAACTTCCCTTCTTCCTTTTTGAGAAAACTCCTTTGACTTTGTAAAATGAAACCACCACCCTTCTTTCATTCTTCAGTCTTACAGCAGAGGCGTTGTTGCTGTCTGGGAGAGGGTCTCTCCACTGGCAGGTCAGCTCCATGAGGACGGGAATAGGTATCTGCTGTGTTCTTGCACCCAAGGGCACATGGCTGATGTTCCATAAAAATCTGAGAAGTGTGTGGGCAGTAAGAGTCTGTGAGTAGGAGTCAGAGCTGAGTCTCTAGTTTGTGCGGCAGTGTGCTCCCCTGTTCTCTGCCTTTTCTGGCCACCTCTTGCACTCTCTGTATTGATAGGTAGGGAGGCCAGGTGGGTGTCACATCTCCCCTAATGTGAGCAGTGTTGTTTGTGCTGCCCGGGCTGACTGCGCAGCCTCCAAAATTGGAACCCAAAAGGGGAGTGATTGTGTCTGTTCTGCTTCTAAGATCATGGTCATTACCTAGAAAAGCGTCTGCACCTAGTGTCTCTTCACGTATATTCATGCATGCATGGCACTCACCTGCTCTTCCTGTCCAGGAAGGCCTTCTCCAGCGGCTCCGTCAGGGTGTGGGGTGCCCCTGCCCGCACTGTGTTCACTCTGCAGACCTCTGCCGGGCTCTCGGCCGATTGATGTCCAATCTGTGATGAGACAGTGGGGAGATAGGGAATTGGTGTCCCGTCAACTGATCCAAAGGGTTTGGAGCTGAAGCATAGACCACACTCCAAAGGGTCCTTAGAGGCCCATGGCAGAGAGGGCACAGGATGGATCGTTTAGAAAAGGGATTCTCGTATTGAACGTGACATTTTACAAGACACACGAAGGAATAATAGCATTTTCAGGACAGTTCATTAGAGGAGCAGAGGCTGTCTATAACTCTGTGCATGAGAGCAACAGCCCATGAGACCTGTGATGACCTCCCATTGTAGAAATGGGAAAACAGAGGCCCATCCGTGGTGTCCCTGTCGTTTAGGAGGTCGCACAGAATGTTCCCTGGTTTCTGATGAGAAGTCTCAGGGACAGAATCAGGTGCGGCTTCCTTAGCCTTGTAAGGTCGAGCGGCTGCGCTCCCTGCCTCCCCTGTACAATGTCACGTAGCCAGCGGGGCCCCACGGTGTGAGACAGCAAGAGCCAGAGAAAAGGACAGAGTAGCATGGCCTGATGTGGGTGAGCTGGGCTCTGCCAATGCGATGATGTGTAAGAGCTGAGAGGGCGGAAGGACAGTTGGGGCAGGGCTACATGGAGGCTTGGTCTAGGATTACAAGGAGGTGAAATGGCAGAGTTAAATCATGACAGGAAGTGAAGTGACTGAAGTGTCCCTGTCCGTATCCTGATGCTCCCGGCATGGTGTGGACAGTGACCTTGCCCCTGGCCAAGTGAGTGGCTGAGCAGGGAGGATGTTGTAGACGAGAACATGGACCTCAGACTCCTTTGGGAACAGGACCCCGGGCCCGCTGTGTACCAAACGTTGGAGGGGGTGCTCAAGTGGTTATTTAGCCCCAAAGGTCCTCTCAGTTCTCCTCTGCTCAGAGTCCCCTCTGCTCACACTCGCACACTGCACCCGAGCTGGCATCTGAGGTTAATCGTGGGGCCCCAATGTCTGGTACAGGGACGTGGCATACAGGCCCCCAGTGACCAGCTCCCGGAGGTGTCCTGTGTCCAGCGTCCAGCTCTGTTGGGACAGTGCCCAGCAGTTGGCAGGGAAGCGTGAGGCTGTGCTAGACCACAGTTTGTGCCGTTTTTGCCCCCAGACAACCTTGTGCTCCTCAAAGAACAACACGCCGCCCTGTCGCGGGCTGCCCTCCTCAGGAGGATAGGAGATGACAGTGGAGCTGTGGACAACCCCTTGGGCACTGCCTTTGTCTCCCTGGCAGCCCTGTGCAGGGTGGGCGAGTGATAGGACCCTCAGCTCCCGGCCTCCCGCCACCTGTGCCTGTCCAGGAGGACTTCTCTCAGCACCCTGTTCCCCCTCCCATCTCCCACACACTCTGAGGATGAAGTGCTGGATTTGGGCCAAGGGACTCACAGTGGTGTCCGGGTCTACGTAGACCTGTAGTGGATTCGGTGCCTCTGAGCGGATGAAGGTCGGGCCTCGGGACACCTGCCCTGGGCTCTCTCTCGTCTCTGGGCATCTGGGGGCTGGGTCTGGTGAGACCTGCCCTGGGCTGCCCGTGACTGTTGGGTGGTTCCTGATGAGGGTCCTGAAGCTTCTGGGCCGAGTGAACCATCCTCTCACTCGTTGGCAAGTGGTTTCCCTGCGTGGGGTCCCGAGGCTGCGGCCTGGAGGCCTGGGAAAGCAGCACAGCATGTTCGCTGCTGCCTATTTCCAGCCAAGTGACTGGGAGGGCAGTTGGCGCTAGACCGTGGTGCCTGGTGACAGGGTTCCAAGGTCTGTTTGGACCTGTCACCAAGGAAGTGAGGTCATGTGCTGGGGTCCTTAGCTGAGCCCCCCCCCTTCTGATAAGAAGACACTTTCCGATAAGAAGCCCCCCTTCTTTTCGTTTGTGTTTTAAGAGTAGGACAATTTGATCGCAAGATAGGTTCTGTCTAAGAGGGACAGAAGGGGACCCCTTTCTTTTCATAGTGGAAGAAATCTCTGTTCTCCCCTTAGAAACAGCAAGTGAAAACCTAGAAAAGCTGTGTGGTTTGAGACTCTGGTGAACGTTGAAGATTTAACGCAACAAATATGCAGATGCTTAAATGTGGCGGCCCCAGGGCAGAGTGTCCTTTTCCATCCAGAGGGTCCATTGTCTCTGAAGATGCAGTGCTCAGTGATATCACTTGGAGATCTGTGAAATTTTAAGATGATTTTCTTTCATGGGTCGGTTTCAGTTTTATTTCCTTTTCAGTCGCGAGTATGGAGATGTATTAAGAATGTCCATAATAATTTTCCTTAACAGGTATGAATGTTTTAAATGTTAACCCCTGCATCTATGGGAGTAGAGGATCCCTAGTAGGTGTTAATTTTCAGGGACATATAAGTTGATTCCTTATTCCTACTTCGATATGGAACTCGACCACAAACTGCTGTAGTACTCCGTACTCAGTGTGAGGAGGGACAGCAGGCGGTATTTGCAAGGTGAATTCTTTTTACATCTGTAGAGATCATCACCCCAATGGTGATGAAGAACACACGCACACATCATCTGGAAACTTTTCTTGTGGCTGTTGTTATCACTTGCTGTCCTCCCATCCCAAGAAGACCATGTGCTTTGCACCCCTGGTGGATCATTTGCCTTTTCTAGAGGCGATGGAGACCCGTAAGCCTTCAATAGCAGTGTTCTTTGGTAGGTCTTATTCAAGCAGTGTCACCATGCTGCATTCCCCCTGTGCTGTTGCTTGTCAGTGGCGAAGCCATTGCACGCCATCGTGTGGATGAATCACAATGGTTCACGCATCCATCTGCGGATGGCCATTTGTTTTTTTTCCCGTGTTGACCCTTAAAATTCAAGCTGCTCCGACCGTTCCTATACACACGTTTGTAGGAATATAGACTTTCATTCCCAGGGGAAAATACCTAGCTGTGAACTTGTGAGCTCATAGTGTTGCTGTCTGTTTAACTGAGAGATTGGTGATACATCTTTTGAAGTGGTTGGTTTCCTTTTGTTTCTTTTTATGCATAGTCTCTTTGTCACTTTCCTTTATTACTGATCCTCAGTAATTTGATAGTGGGTAATGCAATAAATATTTGCTGTCTTCAGAATGTTTTCAATTTTTATGTTTTTTATTTTAATGTAATAAAAGTGGATATTAATAATGAAAATATCAAAAGCGCTCTTCTTCTGTGAAAAAATAAAACCAAATTTCAGAAGAAAGTCATTAGAGAGTAGCGATAGTTAATGCATCGTGTGTCAGAATCTGAAAAGAATGGCTCGGAGTTTGAGTCATAGACAATAAAGATTCTTATACTGAAAAAACAAGCAGCTATAAGCACCAAACTTTCTCTTCAATAAAATGAAGCAAATGGACATATACATTAAAATAGTTTTTAAAATATTTCTTTGGTTTGTATTTGGTAGCGGGGATCGAACTCGGATCCTTGAGCTTGCAAGGCAAGCGACAGAAGCACTGAGCTAAATCCCCAGGCCTGGAGAATCCTGGGTTATTTCATGACCTTGAGTTTTGGGTGTCTTGGATGCGGGCTAGAGATGTTGTTGGACGTGGCATAGAGTGAGAGGAGAGGTTTTGGCTGGGATATAAATTCCTGGGTTTCCTGCAGTTTACCTAGGGGCACACAGGTACGTATGTATGTATGTATGTATGTATGTATGTATGTATGTATGTATGTAATAACTGTACTGCCATAGGAATCCTAAGCTGCTTGGAGCGGGCAGGGGGAAGCTTAGTCAAGTTCTCAAAGTCAGAATCACTTGAGGTGTCTGCAAAATATGGTAGATTGGTGGGACCCACCTTCAGAATTTGTAGTTGTTAATTGTTTGTTTGTTTTGGTACTGGCAGTGGAACTCAGGATCCTCTGCTTGTGAGGTAAGTGGCAGAACCACTGAGCTAGATCCCTGGCCCTCTTCAGAGCTTTTAATACGGTAAAACCAAGTAGACCTAGAGGTGTAGCTCAGTGGTAGAGTTCTTACCTAGCAAATGTGAGGTCCTGGGTTCCTTTCCCAGTGCCACCAAAAGAAAGGAAGAACAAAACAAAAACAAAATAGCCTCGGTAGGTAGGAGAATGTGCAGTTTTATCAAGTTCCTACATGATGCTGAAGCTACCGGTCCCAGTACCTCACTTTGAAATAATTGTTTTTCAATATTTGGAATTTAACCCAGGGCCTCTGCACCGAGCTACATCCCCAGCCTATGTGTGTGTATATATATATATATAGAGAGAGAGAGAGAGAGAGAGAGAGAGAGAGAGAGAGAGAGAGAGACACCTTGTGTCCAACTTTATATGTACATGTACATATATATACATGGTATATATACATGCATATATATGTACATATATGGCGAGACAGGGTCTTACGAAGTCACTGAGTTGCCCCAGCTGAGCTGAAGTTGAGATCCTCCTGCCTCAGCTTCCCCAAGCACTGAGATTACAGGAGTGCCCCACCGTTTCCACTCTTGAAGAACGCTGGTGTGGAATGCCAAGAAGCGGGGGGTCGTCCAGGTCTTTCGTGGAAACCCTCGTCCATCCTCCAGGAGTGGAAGACGAGTCCTCGAGACAGAGGAAGCAGCGAGAAAGGCCGGAGCACCTGCTGCTGGCCGAGGGAGGTGGCGCCCAGCAAAGATGCAGACTCCTGGACCGCAACTCCCAGGGCTCCTGGCGCCGACTCGCGCGCGCCCCCCTGCGTCTGCGTGCGCCCTGAAGGCGATAGGCGGGGAGCCGTCGGGCCGGTGGGAGCACGGGACCTTTCGCCCAGCGTCTCCGAGCTGAGGACCGCGGTGGCTGCGGGCGGCTGCGAGGTGGGCGGAAACGGAGCGGGAGCTGCGCCTGGCGGGTGAGTAGGAGCCGCAAGGGCGCCAGGTTCTCTGCGCCTCAGTGGTGTTGTCTTCTAGGTCGGGCGTGCGAGCGCGGGAGTCCGGGTGTAGGGACCCAGGACATACTACATTTTCAGTTTCACTCACTGCTATTGGGGTGTGTAGAATTTCTGTATCTTCTTCACTGAACTTTGGCAATTCATATGTTTCTAGGAATCTGTCCATGTCTTCTGTGTTTTCCATTTTATTAGAGTAAAGGTTCTCGAAGTAGGCATTTATGATCCTCTGGATTTCTGCTGGTTCTCTTGTGACTTCCCCTTTTTCATTCTTAATTGCATGGATGTGAGCCTTTTCTTTCCTTTTTTTTGATAAGGTTGGCTAAAGGTTTATCGATTTTATTTATTCTCTCCAAAACCCAACTTTGTTTCATTAATTTTTTTGTATCGTTGTCTTAGTCTCCATTGCATTGATTTCCTCTCTGATCTTTATAATTTCCTCTCTTGTGTGCGGTTTGGGTTTGTTATTCTCTTCTTTTTCTAGGAGTTTGAGCTTCTGCATTAGGTTATTTATCTGAGTTCTCTGTGTTTTCCTCATATGGGCATTGACTGCTATGAATTTGCCGCCTAGAACTGCTTTCATTGTGTCCCATAGATTCCTCAACGTTGTAATGGCATTATCATTTCCTTGTAGAAACTGTCTAATTTCTTCTTTAATTTCCTCTGTGACCCATTGGTTATTCAGGAGGGTGTTGTTCAATTTCCACGTGTTTGTGGGAGTTTTGCAGTTTCTCATGTTATTGATCCCCAAGTTCATTGCACTGTGGTCTGATAATGTACATGGAGTGATTTCAGCTCTTTTACATTGACTTAGACATGTCCTGTGAGCTAGCATGTGGTCTATTTTGGAGAATGACCCGTGTGCAGCTGAAAAGAATGTGTATTCTGATTTTGTGGGGTGGAACACTCTGTAAATATCTATTAAGTCCATTTGTTCAGTAGCTTGGTTCAGTTCTTAAATTTCGTTGTTAATTTTTTGTCTAGATGATCTGTCTATTTGTGATAGTGGGGTATTGAGGTCCCCCACTGCAATTGTATTAGTGCTTACTTGGTTTTTCATGTCCATTAATATTTGTTTTGTATACTTGGGGGGATTCGTATTTGGTGGATATATATTTAGGATTGTCATCTCTTCCTCTTGGATTGTTCCCTTCACAAGGATGTAGTGACCATCTTTGTCTCTCTTAATTAGTTTTGGTTTGAAATCTACTTTGTCTGCAAATAAGATTGCTACCTCTGCTTTTTTCTGGGTTCCTGTCTCATGGAGAGCCATTTTCCATCCTTTTACTTTCAGTCTATGAATTTGTTTTTGAGTTAGGTGTTTCTTGTATACAGCATATTGCTGGGGTTTACTTCTCAATCCATTCTGTCAGTCTACTTCTTTTGATTGGTGAATTGAGGCCATTAACATTGATAGTTATAATTGATAGATATTGGCTCATCCTTGTCATGATGTTTTACTGTTGTTGGCTCTTCTTTCTTTTTCCCTCTTTCCCTTTAGTTTCTCACCTTGCCTGGTGGCTTCCCTCTGTTGAGCCTCATGGAGTTGTGACCTTCGTTGCCTTTTTCTAGGATATTGCTTAGAATTGTTTGGAGTGCTGGTTTGGTGTTCATGAAATTTCTCAGGTGTTCTTTGTTCAAGAAGTATCTAATTTCCCCATCGATTTTGGAAGAGAATTTTGCAGGATACAACAGTCTAGGTTGGAAATTATTTTCTTTTAGGGCTCGAAGTACTTCACTCCAGGCTCTCCTTGATTTGAGGGTTTGTGTTGAGAAGTCTGCCGTGATTCTGATGGGCTTTCCTTTATAGGTGATTTGTTTCTTTCTTCTAACTACCTGTAGGATTTTGTTCTTCTGTTGGGTTTCTGGGAACTTGACTATTATATGTCTAAGTGTAGATTTTTTGTTTTTTGATCGTGGCTGGGTGGAGTTCTATATGCCTCACTTATCTGTATGTCCAATTCTCCGCCTCTGTCTGGGAAGTTTTCTACTATTACTCCTGTGAACAGTGTTTTATGTCAATTGTACTTTCTCCTGTTTTTTCGCGGACTCCTATCAGTCTTATGTTGTTCTTCTTTGCATCATCTAGCAGCTGCTGAATTGATTTCTCATGGTCCCTTACTATTTTTAAGAAATTTCTGTTTTCATGGTCCTGCCCCGCAAATCCCGTCTTCTATATCTGATATTCTATCTTCAGATTCTCTTAATCTGCTCTGCATGCTTTCAATGGAGTTTTTAATGTCCTGAATATCTGTTTGAATCTGTTTCATGGATTCCATTTCTTTCTTATGATGGGTGATCATGGTTTCCATTTCTTTCTTATGCTGGGCGTTCATGGCTTCCAGCATGTTTCTGAGCTCATCTATTTTTTTTTTTATCGGTTCCTGTTCTAGAGCCTCTAATCGTATCTCTCACTCTGCTCACCATCTGTGTAGTTATCTTGGAGATTATTTCTGCTTTGAATTTTTCTAGAGCGTCATTCATCTGTTCTGTTACTTCCTGTGCTATCAGTTCAGGGTGTCCAGGTGGTTGATTATCATGTTTTTCCACCTCATTTCCCCCAGAATTTGCCTTTTGTGGGGTGGAAGTCTGGGTTTGTGACTTTCTTAAATGTCTTCTCATTTTTGTTTTTGGTACTGTCCTTGGTTTAGTTCCTGGGTTGATATTGTGAAGTTGTTTATTGTAAGATCTTTGTTGATGTATTTAAAACCCTTATGGAATGATTGCTTCTCAGAGGTGTCTTCCGGATATAGCTGGTCTTTAGGTTTTGAGTCTCTAATGACTCTGAGGCTATCTCATTTTCATTATACCAGGAAAGACAACTGTGTAGATCAATCACAACCCCTTAGCCCAAGTGATACAATCAGCAACACCATAGCATCAGATACATCTTAGAGAATGACAATTTGTGGTAGTTATTAATCTATCACCTTTAAAGATGAAGGGCCTCCTTCAGGGTATGTCTCTGCTGTCACAATAGACAACGTGGGCAGCAGTGTGCAGTTATAAGTCAATGAGTCTCAGTAAGCTGGTCCCAGACCCGTGAGACTGAGGCAGATTCCAGGTTCCGATGGGAGCTGGTGATAAGTTGAGCTCCCTGTCCCTCCAACTTACCAATCACAGTGGTCTGGTGTGCCTTTATTGCAGAGATTCCCTTCACTTTTCCAGTGGGTTTGTTTTCATCAGGGAGCCTAAGACAGGCCCTCTCTCTGTTGTTCACTTGTGCCGCTCAGGACAATGGCTTTTATGTCCCCCTATGCCTCTGCAGTGTGTAACCAAGTAGCTGCACAGTCAAAAGGCCAGAGGCTGGGCGGGGGGCGCGGAGTGGTTGTGGTTGTGGTTGTTCCTTTTGAAGCATTGGCAACTAAGTTTGCCTGATGGATTTCTGCAGGAAATTCAAGAAGGGCTGTGAAAAAGGCCCTGTCAGGTGAGTGACACCGTGTGCCCCAGCATGAGGGAAGGCATCTGCAGCCAGCCCAGCTTGATGTGCACTGCCTATGCTTTTGATCCTCCGGTCAGCGAGCTCCTCTCTACCTTCTAGTGTGACTGCAGTAACGTGAGTCAGGCTTGAGTTTTAACCGGTGGAGACTGTGTGAAGCTGGCTATGGCTGAGGAAATCTACAGATAGATTCCTTTTCCTCAGTGGTCAGCCTTCAGGGTGCCTAGATGGATCTCAGGGATGGTTCTAGAAGTTGATGAAAGGGATTCCAGAGAAACAGCACATATGAACCGCCCCTAAATATTTCTGAAAAACTAACACAAAAGCACATTGGGATTTAACAAAATATAAAGGAAGAAGAATTTCAAGTGAGTGGGACAGAGTATTCCGTCAGTTGTGATAAGTACACATGGTGCTGTGAGTCCATAATTTCTCTGGAAGGATGGACCAAGCGGTCGATGTAGATGTGCCTGAGAGAGCAAGGAAGACTGTAGGTGTGAAGTTGGTAGGTGGAGAATGGTGCCTTTTCATGAAATACATTTTCACACCTTTCTGATTCTTCTGTCACATGAATCTATGATTTTCAAAGTCAGAAAGTTGAAGTTAAAGTCCCAGCTCCCCGATTGCTAGCTCTATTGCCTAATCTCTGAATGGGGTGAAATTTAACCTGGTGCTACAGGACACCAGGAGAGAAGCTCGCAGGAAATGCCACTAGAGAAAACCATCCAACTGTCTACCACTTAATGGACAAGTGGAGAAAGAAACACATTCTACCCATACAACATGATAGGATGCAATCATAAGTTGTGAAGTACTGTCACACTCTGCTGCGTGGTTAAAGGGAAAATATGCTTATTTTTCATATTCTTCTGTTAAATTTCATACATTTACTATTGTTAATGAATTTTTTAAAGTTCTCATTTTAATTTCAAATACAGTAAGTATCAGTAGATGATGTTGTATAAACAAAAATTCTCTGGAGTCTTTAGTAATGTTTAAGAGTATAAAGGGCAAAAACAAAGTATAAAGGGGGAAAAAAAAGAGTATAAAGGGGACCTAACACAAACTGAAAGTAAGTAATATATATCATCTTTGTTGTTAAAACAAGATGAATATAATAATATGTATTCATTTTGGTTATACTGTATATGCATTAAGGGATTCTGGAATGCTATGCTAGAAACTAAAACTCATGGTAATTTTTTGGTTTTTTTGAGGTAGGGTCTCCCTTTGTAGTTCAGGCTGGCCCTGAACTCACTATGTAGCCCAGGCTGGCCTCAAACTTGCACCGGTCCTCCCACCTCAGTCTCCCGATTGCTGGGATTACCTATAATCCCACCTATACCTGTACCTATAGCCACCACTCCTGGCTCTGGTAGCTTTTTCCATTGTCTTTATTTATTTATTTTTGTACTGGGGAACGAAGTGGGATCCTTGCACTTGCAAGGCAGTTGGCAGAACCACTGAGCTAAATCCCCAGCCCTTCTGGTAGCTTTTTGAATAGGATTAGAGAAGTGTTGAGAATTAGAGAAGAGGTGACGCAGATTGTACTCTGTGTCATTTTATGCTTTTTTTTTTTTGGTACCAGGGATCAAACTCAGGACCTAGTGCCACTGAACTAAATCCCCGGCCCTATTTTATACTTTTTATATTTGTTCCGTATGACTGCTACACATTTTTAGAAAGTGGTTTTTTTTGTGGCATATAGTTAGGAAATTTCAGACAAAACAATCAAAAAATGGAAATCCTAGAACCTACAAGAGTAAAGAATTCTCCTTTTCTCACCAGGTCTGCTGTGGTACGAAGGTCTAACACCAGCCCCCTGGGCTTCCTCAGGCTGGGACCCTGCTCCCCGGCACCAGCAGACACAGTACAGACAGTTGGACGAAGACTCTACTGGGTCTTCCAGGCCTTACTCACCTTCCCCTTTGGGTAAGGAGAATTTAAAGCAGCTATTTTCAACCTTATTTTCACTATAACAAATCTGACGCGATGCACTCTTTTTAGGAACATGAGTTTACCATAGTAGTGATTCTGACCTGATTGGAGGGCATGACGCTTTCTTCTTACTTTATCCAACTCCTAACTCTCCTTTGAGAACCTCTGTATAAATCTGTTGGGATTGCTGTTGAAAATACAGTCAATAACTGGATCTTGTATATCAAAAGCACTCTCACTGGATTTGGGTTCTAACTGCAGAATCAGAGATCCTAGGTTAAAATGCATAGAGTGCCTTACCTGACTCATCACTCAGACGTCTAAAGATTAAAATACAAAAAGCCTTGGGTCACATTCATCAGAAGCCTTCCATCTCCACTAGGAATATAGTAGCAGCTTTGTTACAGATCTTCTCACTTCACTTAGAAATCATTCATGGTAACAAGGAGAACCCTTATGTAAACAGAAAAACCACAAACCACCCCTTCAGTGAAATTTAAGAGGCAGAGAAAATGCTTCAACTCAGAGTATGGGAAGCCAAAGCTACTAAGTCCACCGCATTAATTTTTTTTTGTACCGGGGATCAAACTCAGGACCTTGTGCTTGAGAGATAGGCAGCCGAACCATTGAGTTAAATCCCCGAACTTCATAGCATTTATGAGAAGCAGCATTGAGGTAATGGGAAAAACAGGTGGTGTGGAGGGGCCCTGGCTGCAGTCAGAACTGCTGGAGGAGAACTAAGGTGGAGAGCAAGATGCCTCAGAAGAAGGCAGGCAGAGCAGGGCTGCATATAACCATTCCCTAAGAGCCCTGTGATAGTAATTTTTTAAAAAAAACACCAAAAATCAGCTTAAATTTCCTCATCACTTCTTTTTTTTCTTTGGTACTGGGGATTGAATTCAGGACCTTGAGCTTGTGAGGCAGGTGCAGCACCACTGAGCTAAATCCCCAGCCCCTCATCACTTCTTTTTTTAGCTAAAAAAAAAAATCTTCAAGCAAAATTCTGCCCCTTCCTCACCCCGTAGCTGTCCCTAAGGTGTACTCCAAAATCTTTGAAGATAAAATTTAAACCTTATATCTGCAGTCAAGAAAAATGTCTGTGGAGACCTGAAACTATAGTGCAGTTCTAAGAATGTTTTAGTCAGGCTGCAGGAGTAGCCCTAAGCCCTGAGTTGACAGAGGAATTCCCTGACCTACTCCAACAGGCCTGAATTAGTCATTGGCTAGGAGCAGCCCCTGGGGAGGCCTAGCCTCAGCATAAATAGGAATCCACAGGGACGGCAGCTGGGCTTTTGGTCAGTTGTGCTCTTCGGTTCCACAAGGCTCATGCATTTTGTTCAAACTCTTGTGCTTCTGTCTTACACATGCTTGTATAGGCATTGATTCATTTACATGGCCTTCTTTCCTTTTGATCCAGTTATATACTTTTTAATCTTAGCATGCCCAATTCCTACATCATTGGTTCCATGTTAGTTCCAAACTAAAGCTTTACGACTTAAAATTTTGTAAGCTATTACAGTATATACTGAGCAGTTTGTGCATATGTTGCCTGTTTGCATCCTTCACTGGTTTTAAATAATTTCTTGTTCCTTTCTCCATCTTTTCTTTTATAGTTGGTACCATTCCTGAGCAGTTTAGTCAGTGCTGCTGTGGGCATCTTCAGGGCCATGAATCCAGGAGTAGAAACTCCTCAGGTAGGAAAATGTATTTGGTATTTTAATAATTTGAATTTCATTATGAATGGATTTAAGTTGTGTTTTTCTGGTCTTATCAGAAGAACTGAATTGATATGAAATATTTCCTCTGCTATCCTATTTTTTAGAATCTTGGTCTAATGTGTTTCTTTTGGGGGGGGGACTGGGGAGATTAAACTCAGAATCTTATGCTATTGAGGCAGGCACTGAGCCACTGAGCTACATCCCTGGCCTCCTAATGTGTTTCTGTGTGTCATATAGGTAATATCCCTTTTTACATATAAAATTACTTTATGAAGATATTCTTAGGAATGAAATAACAGGTAAATTTTGATTGTCACACATATAATGAAAATATAGAAAGTGAAATTTCATGACTTTGATAAATACATACTTTTTTTTTCTTTTTTTTGTACCAGGGATTGAACTTGGCACCTTGAGCTTTCGAGGCAGGCGCCAGAACCACTGAGCTGACTCCCCGGCCCGATAAATATATTTTTGATGTATTTTGTTTCAAATGATTTTCACATAAAATCTGGATGAAATAGGCAATAAAAATCCAGATAATTCCAGCAAAATTATTATCTGAAATATTTACCTAGAAATCAGTGGGTTAGGGTTAGAGGCTTGTCAAATGTCTCAACTAATTTCCTTACTGCTCAGAATGCATTTTGTGTCTAGAGGCCTCTGATTTTAGAGACACTGTCATTTGGTATGTGCGTGACATAAAATTTGGCCTTCATACTCTTTATTTAAGCTTTTTTTTATGCTGGTGAGCACCTTACAAATCTGAAGAAAGAAGTGAATGAAGGCTATGAACTTTATTAATATTAAATATTAATTTCTTGCAGTTGAGGTACAAATTTCTATTAATTGTTTAATGAATTCTTAGAGGAACCCTGAAGGGCAGATGGGATATCTCCTCCTTATTTATGGAAAAGTAGGTAAACCAGGAGGGGTAGTGACTTCTTCAGTGTCAAACAGCAGCAATAATGAAGAATGAAAAACTAGGCTTTTAGAACTCTGATGCTCCAGCTCTCTCAATTCAGTCCTTCTCCACTTTCCAAATGCTTCCAAGTCAGCTGAAACAGGATCAGTGTCTGAGAACACAACACTAAATCAATTTATCCCTACCTTCTTCGGGGTAGTCACTGTGTAGTGAGACTAGTAGACATAAACTAATTATTTATAGTACAACAGAAAGGTGAAATCTGGGTGTGGTAGCCTACTCCTGTAATCCCAGCACTCCAGGATGTTGAGGCAGAAGGATTACAAGTTCAAGTGTAGCAATACACCTATAATTTAAAAGAGAAGTTTAATTTGGCTCACAGATTAATATATTCTTGATAAAGAGAGAGTATTCAGATAAAAAAGAAAAACATGCTTATTGCTTTACTATATTATATATATGTGTGTGACTAAAAAGATACATGTGAATTATACTTTTATAAGTCAAGTTCTGTTGTATGGGCACGTGAGGAGTTAGTTGAAGGAATCGTATGTAATTTAGAAAATTACTATTTTCTAAGGTTTTTAATATTTTTTTGCTTTCTAAAAATAAGAAACCACCAACAGAGCTAACAGACAATCTACAATATGGGAAAAGATTTTTAGTAGCTGTACCTCAGACAAAGGTCTACTATCTAGAATATATAAAGAATTGAAAAAAATCAGACCCCCCAAATTCAAAGACTCAGTTCAAAAATGGGCCTCTGAGATGAACAGACATTTCTCAGACAAAGAAGTAAAAGCAGCAAACACATATATGAAAAAATGTTCAACATCACTCATCATTGGAGGGATGCAGATGAAAACAACACAGATTCCACCTCACCCCACAGAGAATGGCTGCTATCAAGAAATCAAGTAAATGCTGGCGGGGTTGTGGGGAGAAAGGAACCCACCCTTCTCCATTGTTGGTGGGAGTGCAGACTGGTGCAACCACTGTGGAAATCAGTATGGAGATACCTCAAAGAACTAGGACTAGAGGTCCCATTTGACCCAGCTATTCCCCTGCTGGGTATCTTCCAAAAAGAATTAAAAGAATCATACCACAGTGATATATGTGCACCCATGTTCATAGCGGCACAGTTTGTAATAGCTAAAGCTTGGAAGCAGCCCAAGTGCCCATCAGCTGGAAACTGGATAAAGAAAATGTGGTTTTTTAATAAAATGGAGTACTAAGCCATAAAGAACGAAAAACCAGAGTCATTTATAGCTAAATGGATGCATATCGAGGCCATACTCTTAAGGGAAATAAATAGGATACACATGTGTAAATACTGAATAGTTCCTCTAGCGTGAGAAACTGATAGTGTAAACAAGGGTTAAAATGATGAAAATGAATAATTGATAATTTGAAATAGGAAAAAAGGTCCAAAGACGAAGGAGTGAAGAGAGGGGAAGGGGAAAGGAAAAGAGGGAAAGAAAAAACTATGAGAAAAGAAAAAGAAAATGGAAATGAAATCTATGTAAATAGGGAAGGGTGGAGGGGTTGAAGGGTGCACAGGTAATGGGGGAAAAAAGAAGAACCAAGATGTATCATGTACAGGTACAAACACCCAATGATAAATGTAAACAAATTGTATACCTAAAATGTACCAATAAAAGAACAAAAAAATAAAGTAAAAATAAAAATAAAGCTTAAGAAAGAGATGATGTAATTCACCATTCATAATATTTTGCCACTAATTTTACTTATGTATTTATAAAATTTATTTCTATAAAAGACAAAACACAATTCTAAAAAACTGAATGTCAGGTTTGGAACGAGATCAAGCCAAGAGTAGTCAGTAAGCAAAGCTTCTATCCCTGTCTGTTTTTAGAAAGTAGATGGTGGGCTGGGGATTTAGCTCAGCAGTTCCGCCTTCTGCCTATCAAGCGGAAAGACACGAGTTTGATCCCCGGTACCCAAAAAAAAAAAAAAAAAAGTAGATGGTTAGGGCACTAAGAATTTCTGTATGCTTTTGATGTTACTGGTGATGGTTTTGCTTGCAAGAAACTCCAGAGAATGTGTAACTAGAACTCAATTAACTAGGCACTGGCCACATTAAGATAAAAGTACCATGTAAGTGGACAACTCTTACGGTAGGCAATAAGGTGGTTGGTTATGTAAGGAGAGGAGTGCCTAGTCTCTCAGTCCCTTGATGTGAGGTCCCCTTAAAGTTCAAGAAAACTGGGAGACAAGTGTTGTCTTTGTAGAGAATATGAATACGCTCGGCTTTAAATGTATCACTGATGAAACTGACAAAACACAAAACATCACTATGCTTGTTATTGTTAGACATAATAAAACTCAGGATAGCTCTATTATCTTTAGGACTTAGACTGCGGTTTGCATATTTTTTAGTAAGGGGTTATCCTGGGTTAGTTTGAAAGTTTATTTTAGTTGCTATGTAAGAAAAGAGAATAATTACATTCATATACCCAAGTGTGGTGCATATAAAGATTAGAAATCATCTTGTTCAATGTAGGTCTTTGTTGTTTTTATTTCCTTTAACCATTAAATTTATAGATCTCTTCAGACCTTGCATTAATCTGAGTTGATAGCCACAGCTAAAAACAGCCGATCTATCCATTGTCATTAAATCTCCTGAGAATACAATAGCATACTTATTTTGTAAAGTTTGCCTAGCTAGTAATTAGACTGTCTCAAGAAAAGTAAGACACTCATCAGAATTCTCACTAATAATTGTCTTCTAATTTCTTAGGGTTTTGCCTTGTACTTCCTCACTTTGGGTTACTATTACGTTCATTTTCTTGGTAGGTTCTCCAGTGCCACAGGCTCAGTCACCGCAGTCTCTCTTATTGGGTGCTAGGCTGCAAAGCGCCCCCACCCTCACTGACATCTATCAAAACAAGCAGAAGCTCAGAAAACAGCACTCTGACCCTGTGTGCCCATCCCATGCTGGGGCTGGGTACAACTACTCACCTCAGCCGAGTCTGCCTGGCAGCCTTCGAACCTCTCCCACCAAGCACATGGGATCATCTCCACGGAGCTCTGATTGGTTCTTTGAAAATCCTTTACCAACAATCATTGGCTCTCCTACTAAGGTGTGTTTCTGAAAGCATTTTGTAGATTGTGAAACTGGTATAATATTTTATGGAAAGGATTCATGATAAGAATAACCGTAAATGTTTTTTTTTGGTACCGGGGATCGAACTCGGGACCTTGCGCTTGCGAGGAAGGTGGCGGAACCACTGAGCTAAATCCCCAATCCTAACAGCCCTAATTTTGATGAGCACTCACTATGTGCCAGGCACGGTGTAAAAACTTAACATGTTGGGCCGGGGATTTAGCTCAGTGGTTCTGGCGCCTGCCTTGCAAGCGCAAGGTCCCGAGTTTGATCCCCGGTACCAAAATAAATAAATAAATAAAACAAAAACTTAACTTGTTGAATACTGTATGTGTGTGATCCTATTAATCTTCAGAAAAGGAAATTGAGGCTCATAGAGCTTAAAACACATGTTACAAAGAGAAGAATCAGTGTTTTAAATTAATTTTATTGGTACAGTTTACATATACATAACAATCACATTTATCAAAGGGAGTTTTACCTATACATGATATATCTTTTTTTTTTTTGGCAGTATGTAGAAAGTGGTTTTATTATAGGGATGGCAGTGTTGGTTCAGCATTGGAAGATCCACCCCCAAAAGTCATCATTTTAACAGAGGAAAGGAGAAAGCCATATGATCCTGTTACTAGTTGGAGAAAGAGTATTGGACTAAATTCTACAGCTGTTCATGGTAAAAGCTATCAGGAGACTAGAAGTAGAACAGAACCTTCTCAACAGATCAAAGACATGTATTCCATACTTCCAAGAAAAACTCCTTCTACGAATGGAGACGATACAATGCTTTCTCTCTAAAGTGGGGAACAAGGGCATATATGCCTACTCTTCATCTGTCCATTAGACTTTGAAACATAGGTCTAAATCAAAATAGTCTGGCAAATAAAATGACACAACTAGGATAGGATTGGCATGGCAGAAGCAAAATCTTCATATGTAGATGAAATGATCATCTACAGAGAAAATACTAAGAAATCTCTAGGAGCCCCTAGAACTTGTACTTGAATTTAGCAGGATTAGAAAACACAAGGAATATATAAAAATTCAGGTCTGTGTATACTTGCTATAAATGACAAACTGGATATTGAACTTTAAAAGTTATGTAGGAGTACAAAGGACCCAGAAAAACCAAAAACAAAAACAACAGTGTTGGAAGATGTTTAGCACCCAATTTTAAGACTTCTAAAGCTACAGCAATCAAGGCAGTGTTGGTGTTAGGAAAGAGATATAGATCATTTGAATAAAACAGAGAATCTAGAAATAGAACCACACATATATGGTCCACTGAGTTTTGAAAGATTATTTAACATTAGCATTTTATAGAATATAAACTTGATTCAAGAGCCAAGGAAGAGATAGTGTCTTCAGCAAATGGCACTAGAACACCTGGGATCCGTGTATAAAAAATTAACCTCAACTCTTTCTTTCCATACATGAAAATAACTTGAAGGGATCTATGAACCTAAATATGAAAGCCTAAAAGTATAAAACTTTAAGAAGAAATTATAAGGGAAAATATTTATGAATTCAGGGCAGGCAAGAACTACCTAGGATACAAAAAACATGATGTATAAAAGAAAAAAATTGATAAATGAGATTCCATCAAAATTTAGAACTTTAAATGAAATCATTAAAATGAATAGTAGTCCTTAAACAGACCATATTTACAATGCATATAACCTGTGAGCAGAATATATAAAGAATTCTTAGAGCTCATTAATAGACAACCCAATTAAAATGTAGACATAAGAAGATGATAAATAGCCAGTATAGCACAAGGAATGGTGTGCAATTCTAGAATCAGAAAAATACTAATCAGTATAATAATAAGATTGAATTATACACTCATTAGGGAGATGAAGTTAAAAGTTTTAAAAGCCTTGTGATGACTTTTTCTTTTTGTTGGATTCTCCCCCTTTGCGTTTAATTTGTCATGCCCAATGGATTCATTCTGCTGGGTTTCCTGGGGTTGTGATCCTCATTGTCTTTTCCTAGGGTATTGTCTAAATTTTTTTGGAGTGCCGGTTTGGTATTCACGAAGTTCCTGAGGTGCTCTTTATCATGAAAGCATCTTATTTCTCCATCAATTTTGAAAGATAGTTTTGCAGGGTACATCAATCTGGGTTGGAGGCTGTTTTCCTTTAGGGCTTGAAATACATCACTCCAAGGTCTTCTTGCCTTGAGGGTTTGCACTGAGAAGTCTGCTGTGATTCTGATGGGCTTTCCTTTGTATGTGATTTGTTTCTTTTCTCTCACTGCTTGTAGAATTTTATTCTTCTGTTGGATTTCTGGAATCCTAACTATTATATGCCTGTGTGTAGATTTTTTTTGATTAAGGTTAGCTGGAGTCCTACATGCCTCACTTATCTGTATGTCAAGTTCTTTTCCCCTGCTTGGGAAGTTTTCTGCCATCACTTCTGTGAACAGTTTTTTTATGTCATGTGCACTCTCTCCTCTTTCTTCATTGACTCCAATCAGTCTTACGTTATTCTTCTTTGCATCGTCTAGCAGCTGCTGGATTGATTTCTCATGTTCCCTTACAATTTTAAAGCAATTTTTCTTTTCCTCCTCACTAATTGCAATCTTATCTTCTATATGTGAAATTCTATGCTCATATTGGTTCATTCTGCTGTGCAGACTTTCGATGGAGTTTTTAATCTCTTGGAAATGTGTTTGTATCTGTTTTATGGATTCCATTTGTTTCCTATGTTGGGATTCCATCATGTTCCTCAGATCCTCTTTTTTTTATCTGTGTCCTCTCTAGATTTATTAATCATGTCTTGCACCATGAGCAAAATCTTTGCTGTTACCTGAGTAATTATATCTGATTTCATTTTTCCCAGATCCTCTTTTGTTGCCAGTTCAGAGAGTCCAGGTGGTTGAGTATCAGAGTGTTCCATCTCATTTCCCTTTGGGGTTGCTGTAGGTGATCTGGAAGTCTGTTTTTGAGGCTTGTTTATGTGTCTTCTCATTTCCACGGTGGGGGGTGTGTGCTTCTGTCACCTACGGTGGCTCACCTTCTCTGCCCTAGGAGCTTGGGAGGATGGCATTGGGGGATCTTCCTTCCGGGTGCTGGGACCGGCTGAGCTTCACTGTCCTAGGAGCTTGGGATGGAGGTGGGGAGCTTCCTTCCGGGTGCTGGAACCCGCTGAGCTTCACTGCCCTAGGAGCCTGGGATGGAGGCAGGGAGCTTCCTTCTGTGTGAGTAAAAGCTTTCTTTGTTTTAGTTTATTCTTACATGAGAGTAAAAATAGAATAAACTTCCAAACAAATCAAAACACTTTTGGGGTTTTTTCCCTACAGTTATGTATGTTGTGTTGTCTTTGTTACTCTTCTCTATGATTTAATCTATATTCTGATTATATCTTACAGATGATGGAAAGGTGTATAAGAATAGATTGCTAAAAAGTGTGAAGGTCCTTGATGGTGAGTGAGAAGCATGGTGAAAGAACAAATAAAAAATCCTTGTGTTAGCATTTTCTTTTAGATGTTCCAGGTTTGCTTCCTGCCCATTTGTTGATCCATTGTTTTATATATATATACATATATATATATATATATATATATATATATATATATATATATATGTATATATTTTCCCCCCCCCGCTACCGGGGGATAGAACTTGGGACCTTGTGCTTGCGAGGCAGGCAGTGGAACCACTGAGCTAAACCCTCAGCCCTTCAAGTGGGATTTTTGATAAGTGACTATGATTAGCATTTTTCGTTCTTGAGGATCACTACTCATATTAATCCATATCCTTCTTTCCTAAGGGCCACGGGTCAAAATTTAAAAAGTAGAATCTCTTTTGGAAAATGTGGGAATTAAAATAAAAGATGAAGAACTTGAGGAACTAATGACCCAGCTATCAACTGATAGTAAGTATAGATGTCACTGTGCACTTCAGAACAATATTAACCCTTTCTATTAGATCTGCTGAAAGCATCCTTTTTAGTACCATAATGAAATAAATACAAAAAAGAAGACTTACTCCTGACTCATGAAGAAATACCACCTTCAAAAATGCCTTTAAAGGGCCAAGGATTTAGCTCAGGGGTTCTATGGCCTGCCTCGCAAGCGCAAGGTCCCAAGTTCAATCCCCAGTACCAAAAAAAAATGCCTTTAAAAATGTAGGTTAAGGATACCACTTGCTGGAGTCAGCCGTGCCTGGGAATACCACACTCTTAAGAAGCCTTAACAATGATAAATTGAGCTGGGCATGATGGTGCACACCTGTAATACCAGCATTCTGGAGGCTGAGGCAGGATTGCTGCAAGTTAGAGGCCAGCCTGGGCTATACACTGAGTTCAAGGCCAGCCTGAACTTCATAGCAAGACTGTCTCAGAAAACTAAACCAAACCAAAAAAAACAAAAACGTAATAAATTGGAAGGATAATTGAGAGAAAATTTTAAGAGAAAAATTAAGAAAGTCAAATGAGCCCGGAGAAAAGGGTTACAAGACAATTAACTAATATCCCTAATGTAGAAAAAATAGTCCTTGTATGGACTGGGAACAGCGGTGCAAACCTGTAACCCCAGCTATGCTGGAGGCTGAGGCAGGTGTATTGAGGGTTCAAGGCCAGCCTGGGGTACATAGTGAGTTCAAGCCTGGCCTACATAGCAAGATTGTGTCTCAAGGGCCAGGGATTTAGCTCAGGGGTTCCACCACCTGCCTCACAAACACAAGGACCCGAGTTCGATCCCCAGTACCAAAAAAAAAAAAAAAAGATTGTGTCTGAATCAATCAATCAATAAGCAAGCAAGTAAGCTGGGGGTTTAGCTCAGTGGTCAACCATTTGCCTTACCTAGCGTACCCTAGGCCTGGGTTCTATCCCCAGTACCACAGAAAAAGAAAAAAAATCCTTGTTCATTGAAAAGAAACATAGTAAGAATAAATAAGCAAATAAGCATATAGGTAATTCGTAGAAGAGAAAATGTAATGTAAATGCCCATTAACATATGAAGAGATATTTAATCTTACCAATAATCTTGAAAATACAAAATAAAACGCAATACAGAACCATTGTCATTCGTTGGACTAGCAAAAATTAACAAGATTGATAATATCCAGTTTTTCTAATGGCATTTAAGAGTTGACATTGTTATATATACTTTTGGAAATATAGTCTGGCAGTAGCTAGGGAGAAAAACATTTTCCCTGATGAATCCACTACATTCCTTAAGTGTAGTGTACAATATTTCTTTGTACTTAGTCATGGTGCCTGTTGTACTACAAACTTGCTGACAAATAAATTAACCCTACTTAATCTTAGATTCTTCATATGTAAAAGGGAGAGTTGAACTAAATGATTCTCTATGGTCATTTCTTACTCTCAAATTAATATAGATAATTAGGTGCATGTAAAGCACCTAGTGCAGTCCAGAATACTCAGTAAATGTTAATGATATAGTGAGGAGGAGACAAAGAAAAAAGGTGTTGAAAAATAAAAAGAAGGAAATTCTATGATCTATGAATATATTTTGGTTATTATAAAAACACAAGCTATAACAACATTTATTAATTGTAAGTTTTATATAAATAAATAAAACAGGATACAATTTAGGGCATTTTACAGGAAATAGCACTGGGCTCATTGTCTTCCTTCTCCACTACTCCTGTCCTTATTCTCAGCAATTTCATTATCTTCCTTACATATCAGGAACTTTTGACTTTCCTGTGCCAGGGACCCCTTTGAAAGTCTAATGAACAGATCACTTCTGAGTACATTTTAAAATGCATTAAATACATGTAATTGCAAAGAAGCTAATCATATTAAAATACAATTATCAAAACATTTAAGATATAAATTGTTAGCACCTATTAAGCATTTAACAAGTTCTAGTAGCATGTCACATTTTCAAGTAGTGATGAGCATAAACAACATTTCAATATATTTGCAGCAATATCTCTGTGACATGAAAATGTCAGTGATTTATGTTAGTAACAAAAGTTACAGATTCTGCTACTACCACAGATTGTTGCCTAAATTAATAATTGAGAAAAATGATGCTAAGTTTCAGTTAATGGTTAGTGAAAATAAAGTTGTTTATTCTCCAATTGAAGCTCAAGGAACCCCTGAATTCTCTCAATATAGGGTAGAGGAAGCCCGAGTTAAGAATCCCTGGCTGAGGGCCTGGGATTTAGCTCAGTGGTTCCACCACCTGAGGTCCCGAGTTTGATCCCGGTACCAAAAACAAAAAAAAAGAATCCCTGACTTAGGTCATCCGTATAACACCATGACTTCCTGTTCCTTGACCTCTTTAATTTCGATCATCTTTACTGCCTTTCACCTTAACTACCACTCATACAGTAATGACTTTATCCTCACCTATTTCTTTATCATCTCCCAAATCTCTCTCACATATAGTCTCCCAGTTCACTTACTATGCAGACATTTCCAGTTTAACACCATATAGCAATTCCTGGGGGGGGGGGGAACCTCCCATTTCATAAAAATGCCCATTAAAATAACTGAACTTAATTTTGGAAACACACTTAAAATCTTTGCCACTTTGTAACCAGAGCACCGGCAAAAGCTTTAATTGATACTACCTGAGGAAAGTTGAACAGTCCAGGCAAATGGCTCAGTGTCTGGAAGCTACTAAAAAGGCATATGTACACACATCCTGTAAAAAGAGCTGAAAAGTTGTTTGCTGCTCTGAGATAATGTGGATGGAAGATCTCTGAACTATTGAACCTGATTTCTGTCCTGTATCACTGGCACTTGTCTTGTTTTTGGTTTGGTTTGGTTTTTTTTTTTAATAAAACAGTAAGTGTTCCTGCTATAGCTGCTATAGCTTCTCGCTGACAGTTCTACTTCTTTGAATTTGGAAAATTATATATGACTCCACAGGCTTTCTACATTGCTGTGACGTTATTCCGTTTACCAAATGAATATGAGGCACTGGTGCTAATGAAATGTATGCTGCAGCAGAACAGTGTAGAACTCCAACTCCATCTTCTCTTTAGTCACATGAAGACCTTCATGCCTCTCGCCCTACAACTCTCGTTATTCAGTACCTCCTCTCACTACTATGCTCTCATTGCTTTCCTTCCTTAAATTAAATTATACCCTTAACATCGTAATACCTTACAAACTCTCAGAACTCCTGGCAAACTTGCTTAGCAACAACAGAGCCATCTCCTTACTATATGACCTCTTTAACTTCAATCATCTTTACCTGTCATTCACCTGAACTACCACTTATACAGTAATGCCTTTATCCTCACCTTTATCTTCACTTTACCTTTGAACAGCTTAAGATTGCTGGAGAAAATCACAAAATCATGCTAATAGAAGTCACTTCACATAATGGGCACAGTAATTTTATAGCTTCTGTGTTCAGATTTCCAATGCCTCCTTACCTTAAGTCTGAGCTGATGACTTCACCTCAGACTTCACACAGAAAATGGATGCCATTAGATAAGAATGTCCTCATTTTCCTGCCTCCATTCCTATGCACCTACCAAACCCATGCCCATATGCCCTACCTTTTGTTTTGCTAGACAGGGGAGAGAACCACTGGGCCATCTTTTCATTTCTGTTCTGGTTCCCATTTCCTCTTACATTCTCAGACTTAACTCTTCCAATATGATATTCTCTTTCTGGCCTGAATTATTAATTTCTCCCTCCTACTGTCTCTGTTTCCACTGGTATGCAGCCGTGCTTTTCTATCATACTTGTTCCCTGCCAGCTACTGCTCTAATTCTTAGTTCCTCTTTACAATAGAGTTGTCTCAAAAAGTTGTCATTACTCATTGTGTCTCTTTCCTCACCTCCCATTCACTCTAGATTTCCATGTCCACCATAGCACTGAATTAGCAGCTCTCAACCTCCTGCCAAGGTTCATAGTCAATTCTCTTCTCTTATTACACTTGACGTCTTGGAAGTATTTGACACAAGTGGCCATCCCCTGTTTACTGGAACCTTTTTCTCATTTTCTTCACATTTCTTTTTATTAGTACATATTTTCTTCATATTTTTGAAGTCTCATTCTCACTTGGTTTTCTTCTTCCCTCACTGACAGCTTCTTCCCCATTTCCTTTTCTGACTTTTCCTTGCCTAGAAGATCTCTCATTAATAAAGTTCTTCAGGGCTAGACCCATGGCTGTCTTTTTATCTATACTCTCTTCCTAGGAGATTGCATCCAGTTTTATTGGATCAGATATCTTCTCTAGCTTAGGTAATACTGAGGAAATGAAAATATGTAGGGTCAGGTTCATTTCTCCTTCTCCTTACGTTTAACTGAAACCAGTCACTTCTTAATTTATGTTACTCTGGTGGTCTCGAAAGCAAAGAAAAAAGGAAGATATAATAATGATTCATTATAGATTGAGAACTTTGTAAGATAACATTTATCTCTAAGGATGTCTAAATTACAAGGAAAATTAGAAAAAAGATCACTGGATTCCTCTGATTTTCATTTTCTCAGAATTCAGTGCGATGTAAATTGTGTCATTCTCAGTAACATCAGCTTATCTGTGTCTGAAGCATATTTCCCTTGTCTTACAGGTGATAGAACTGTTGATCTGAAGGATCTAATAGATGCAGTCAGTTATATCAAGGGTGAGTTGTGAGACGTGGTGGAAAAATTTTATAAATAGCATTTTAATACTTTAAAATTAATGGTACAGAAAAATATTTTCCATTCATAAAAGTTTAAATTTTTTCATAAAACATGCTCTATTTTTACGGATGCTGCTGGACTTCAGTAAACAATAATCTGTTTTTAACATATCAATGCCCATGATATTATCTGAAGTTTTTTCTTTTTTTGTTTCTATTTTTATTAGTATGTGTTTGCAGTACATAGTGATGACATTCACTGGGGAAAATTGGTACATGTGCATAACACATCTTAATTTTTCCCATCCCTTTCCTCTCCTCTCCCTTTCTTCTTCCATCTCTTAGTCCCCTTCCTATTTGCAAAAGAAGTATCTTCCTACTTCCTATTATCTGTCTTTAATTTTGCTTTATAATTTATTTTTACTTTGGATTTCTTATGTAAAAGAAGCCGTACAATATTTAAACTTGTGTGTCTGATTTATTTCACTTAACATAGTCTCAAAGTGCATCTTTTCCTACAGATGACTCAAGTTTGTCCTTCCTTGTGGGAGAGTAATACTCCATTATGTATAAATACACATTTTCTTTTTTCATTCATCTGTCGATGGACATGTAGACCACTTCCAAGATCAAGCTATTATGAGTTGTGCTGCTGTAAGTATAGATAATGCATGTATCATTATAATATGATGTCTTTTTTCATTTTTTGTTAGTACATGTTTGCAGTACATAATGATTACATTCTTCATGCGGAGTTGGTACATGTACCTAACACATCTCAATTCTTTTTCCATTCTTTACTCCTCCCCTCTTTTCCCCTCCCTCTTCCTCCCCCCATCTCTTGGTCCTCTTTCCCTTCATGAAAGAGGACTTCCAGAACTATTTCAGTAAGTAACAAGAGCAATGGGGCAAATGTGTTTGAAACAAGGGAGAGCATTTTGAGGGGGATTAATGGCTGGGTGTCTTACTGTAATAGTTGTGGAGGGTTTTTTTTGTTGTTTTTTTGCACCAGAGATCGAACTCAGGACCTTGCACTTGCGAGGCAGTTGCGGCAGCACTGAGCTAAATCCCTGGCCCTATAATAATTTTTTATTTAAACGTTCACTGCATATTTTGATCACCCCTTGTACATGGGTGATGATATATATAAGTACTACGATATTGTTTTGTAAATTGCCCCAGAATATTTCTGTAATTCATTTCTCATCTTTCTAAGGAGAGGTGATTGATATTGAGAATTTAGTCAACTTTCTAGCAAATGAGGGGATTGAACTCACAGAAGAAGAAATAATCATTTGACATTTATTGGTGAGAAGTTTTTTATAATTATCTTGTCTTTCTAAAGGTATATTTTTGTTATCCTGTACTGAAGAGCCTCAGAAACTATCTTGATTTTTGTATCATCTAGTACAGTGCTTCCTAAACTTAAATGTGCCTATGAGTCACCTGGGCAACTTGGAAAAATACAGATTTTGGTTCGGGTCTGTGGGGCCTGAGATGCTCCATGTCTAATGGATGCCCAGGTGGGGCCAATTGCACAGACCACACTTTGCCTGTAAAGTACGTGAAAGATGAAGAAAAGCAAGGATATGTTGAGATTATGACTAGACTTTTATTTCCTAAACCACAATATGCTAGTTTGTGCCTGAGGGCATGATTCCTGCCCCAAAAAGTAAGGGAAGATATTAGAGTGATTAAAATTTAAAAATAAAAATGAGTATTAGGGAGAGACTCGTAAGAGAAGCAAGAAAAGATTGGAATCAGTTGACTTTGCTTTATTGAGATTTCTACTGACTTGAGTTACATGTCTCAGCTCCAGACCCTTGTGTTATATAACTACTTTAAAATTTCTACTACTTTTTTTGTTGTTCTGATAAAAAAAAATTAAGCATATTGGAGCGTAGCATTTTTACCATAACATTTTAATGACGTTGCCAGATAATTTCTATAGTTCTGGCCTTAAATTTAAGATGGTGTCCTGAGCTGGAGATGTAGCTCACTCACAGAGCACTTGCAAGGTCCTGGGTTTGATCCTCAGTAATGAAAAAAACACTCCAGCATAATCCCCATGTACTCCTAAGGAGCCTCCTCCCCTACTTTCTTTATGTTATGCTCCAAACCAATGGAACTACTCACAGTTCCTTCAGAATACCTTGTTCCTTCCTACTTTTATCCCTCAGTTAACACAATTTCCCCTGTCTAAAATACTCCTCCTCCCTTCCATCTCCATCTATCCAAAGTCCAAGCATAAAATCCTATTTCACTGCCCCATGTTCACTGTTACATTCCTTGATTCCTATCACTATCCATCCCCTGGTCAGAAGTCCACTCTTCCTTCCCCGAACTCTTGTGGGCTTTGTTGGTACAACTCATTAGAGACTCAGAATATGCTGCCTCGTTCTTTTATTGTTTTTTATATGCTTCTGGTTCCCTGAGAACACAGAAATCAGTTTCTTGATTTTCTTTTTTCCTTTGTGGCTCTAGGGATTAAACCCAGGCCTCTACCACTGAGTTACATCCCCAGTCTAGAAACCACTCTCTTAAATCTCTGGTTTATCTCCCCATCTCCAAAAAACTCCCTTGGTGTTTCTTTTTTCAATGAATGTGCATAAATTCACTTGCTTAAGCCAAACTTCTAAGCATAATCTTTGCTTTCTCCTCTCTCAGCCTCCCACATTTATTCACCAAGTTCTATTAGTTTGTCCTACACAGTTCTACGTTGTCCACCACTTTTTTCTCGCATTTTCTATACCCTAATACTGATCAGCGTCATCTTTTGCCTGGATAATTGTAGCAGCCTCTTGGCTAATCCTGCTGCTTTCAGGCATGTTTCCTTCCAATCCTTTCACTGTCCACATCCATCCAGGCTTGAAAACCTAAATATGATCATCAAAACCTAAATATGATGTTCTAGTACCTAAATATAATCATGCCACGCTCATGGTTTAAAACTTTTTTTTTTTTGATACCGGGGATCGAGCGCAGGACCTTGCGCTTGAGAGGCAGGCAGCAGAACCACTGAGCTAAATCCCCGGCCCTCGTGGTTTAAAACTTTTAAAAGACACTCCATTTGCTCAGAACACCTTTCACAATATTAATACTATACATCTCCAGCCTCCTTTGCATTCTTCTGAACATGATCAGGTTCAGTTGCACAGACTGATTTGAAAGTTCAACAGATGTCTTGTCCTGAAACAACTATATATGCTGTCCCCTTGTCTGGGAAACAATTCCCTTCTCTAAAAGAAGCCCCTAAACCCTCCAGTTTGCTTAGATAACCTCATCTCTTGTGCTTGGGAAATTAGGCATCAGTCTTCTGCTTAGGGACTCAGGTAGATTAGAGAAATGTGCACTTCTCTTGCTCATCAGTAGTTGGGGTTTTCTTTGAATCTTCAGTCTCTCCTTTTCATTTCTTCTACTATATTGCTGAAATTTTGTTTTCATAATCCCAACATTCCCCAACTCAAGCCTGGGTGGGTAACTGATTTTACTGAAACTGCTTTGAACTGAATGGATATCTTTACCCTTACATATTCTATACCATGTATAACTTAGGGGAATTTTTATTCAGTTTCTGTTCCACAAGTTCTGGCCTTTTGTTGCTAGGGACAGTCAGAACAAACTATGTTCAGACTTCTAGAGGAGAGGCGAAGAGATAAATGTTGTTAATATCAAAACTAAAATGTGTTGGGTCAGGGATTTAGCTCAGTGGCGCCATGCCTGCCTCGCAAGTGCAAGGTCCTGAGTTCGATCCCTAGTACCAAACGACAACGACAACAACAAAAAAAAACCCCTAAAGTGTGTAATGTTTTGTAGGACTAAAAGATTAAGTCTGCTTGACTTACAGTGAACCTAAAATTGTCCCTCCTCCACCTTGCCCTTTCCTAATAACCCTGCTTTCTTCCCCCACAGTTTCTACTATCAAGTTTATTTATTTGCATACTTTTAAAAAATTATTTCCCTATCAGAATTCCTGAGGATGCCTCTCAGGTTCCCTTCCTGTGCTTTCTCCTTTCTGGTGGCATCATGGAAAAAGCCTTCTGTCCACTTGTCTCACAGCTACTCTTTTTCTACCTTTTTCTATTGTCGCTTCTCTTGCAGGTACTGCTCTGGCCTGGATATGGTATTGTAAATCCCCAGGTTTCTATTAAGACACTTTTGCCGGTAATGTAAATTACTACAACCATTATGGGAAACAGTATATAAGTTCCTAAAAAAATTTAAAATGGAGCTACCATATGACCCAGAAATCCCACCCTTGGGTATATCCAAAGGATATGAAATCAATATGTCAAAGAAATATCTATATTCCCATGTTTGTTGTACTATAATTCCCAGTAGCCAGGATCCGAAATCAGTCTAAATGTTCATTAATGGATGAATGGAGTTTTAAAAATGATATGTATGTACACACTGGAAAACTATCCTTAAAAAAGAAGTAAATACTGTCATTTACAACAGTGTGGATGAGCTTAGAAGATTTTAAGTAAAATAAGCCAGGCACAAAGAGACAAACAACAGATGATCTTACTTATATGTGGTATCTAAAAAGATGACCTCTTAAAAGCAGAGAGAAAAATGGTGGTTATCAAGGGTTGGAGTTGAGGTACAACTGGGGAGATGTGGCTCAAAGAATATGAAATTTAGCTGGGTGTGGGGTGCATGCCTGTAATCCCAGCAGTTGGGAGGCTGAGGCAGGAGGATCACCACAAGTTTGAGGCCAGTTTAGGATACACAGTGAGTTCATAAATATATGCAGTTTTCATTTGTTGATTTAAAATAAGTAATTTTTGCTGGGTGTGGTAGTGCAAACCACCTCTAATCCTAGCACTCGAGAGGCTGAGGCGGGAAGATTGCCACAAGTTCAATGCCAGCCTGGGCTACATAGTGAGTTCAAGGCCAGCCTGAACTACACAGCAAGACCTTGTCTCAAAAGAACCAAAAATAAATAAATAAAAGTAATTTTTAAAATATCATGCTGTACGTTATAAATATGTAAAACTTTTGCTTCTCAATTTTAAAAATAACCATGCTTGGATGCAGTGACACACACCTATAGTCCTAGCTACTAAGGAACATGAAGCAGAAGAATCACTCTACCCCAGGAATTCAAGGCCAGCCTGGACAACATAACAAGACACTGTTTCCAAAAAATAAACAAAATAAAATAAAAAGGGAAATAAACCTCTCGATTTCTTAACTTCTCAGTAGCAACTACTTTCTATCTATTTTTCTAGCTCTGTTCTCTACATCCCCATTAATATCCTCCAATATTCACTGATCCCACTTTGTTCACTTCCATAGGTCAGACTTTCATGATTTCCCTACCTAATGTTAACTCATTAAATGAAGGGTACCCACCTATGTGCTAGGTTCTGTATCAAATGCTAAGGACACAAAAAGAATGAGTCATAGCCTTTGTCTCCTCAAAGACCTTATAGTCAAATAGAGGAATAAGCACATAAGCAAAATGGTTTTGATATAATGTGGTACATGTATGCAGAAGTTAATTTGGGAACATTTAGCCAAGACTGGAGAAAAAACATGGGGAAAGATCATTCCAGTCAGAGAAACATACCCTGTGCCTTCATGGTAACGAGCACAAATATCTTGGTTCTCAAAAAAATACTTGTCAGAACAAACACAGAGCTGGTCTTTCCTTTTTCCAACTCAAAGCATTTGCCAACATATTTCTCTCCATTTCTTCACATTTTTAAAATATTGCCAATCTGAGTTGGAAAAGATGCTGCTAGATTTTAGATTTGGTTGTATTTGTGGTATCTTTTTCCCATTTGTGACCTATGGAATATCAAGACATTCCTTGAAATACATAAAAGAGAAACTATGTTAAAGAAGTAGAAATAATTATATCCCTAAAACAGTGTCTTGTATTTTATCATACTCACCTGAGAGAAAAATAAATCCAAATTCCAAAGGTAACTCATAGAAGTTTCAGCCTGTTATTTTTAATAACGTCACAATTTTATCAACTGTAACAAGTTTTTATGTGGCTGCCTCTGAATCTGAACCAAAATGTTTTACAGGAAAGGGAAAGGTTACTGTGGATTCAATAATGGAGGGCCTGAAGAAGATTACACGTGAGTGAAAATTTATGCTCTAATACAGTATTAAACTGATAATCTGATGCTAAATATTTAGGTGTTTTCTTGGTTACAAAAGTAGATGATGATGATGATGATGATGATGATGATGATGATGATTATGCTGTGAAATGGATCGATAGAGTAAAAGTAGAACTTTTCTTCTGCCCTCCTCCCACAAATGAAGAATCTCAATCTTGTATTTCATTTTTAAGTAATTTTGATTTGTTCTCTGCACCTGCATTTCCCAAATGTGACACAAAAAACTCAACAAGTCTGACTGTGTTTCAGAAAGGATTTAAGAATGTCTTAGTTACTTTTTTTTCTTGCTGCTGAAACAAAATACCCAGCACCCAAAGTTAAAAAGGGAAAGGTTTGTAGAGATTTCAGTCCATAATCGCCTGGCTCCCAGGCAGGGTGGCTTGGCAGAGGGGCACTAAGAGGAGAAGTTCATGGCAAGCAGAGCACAGCAAAAGCAAGCAAACAGGGAGGAAGACAAGCCTCTTTCTGTCTCTTGTATTGTACCCAGCCTACCAGGATTAGGGCAGTGCCAAACCAAGCAGGATGCTGATTTAGTAATCACACAGCTTTAATCCCAGAAGCACTCACTCTAGATTCAGACACATCTGCAAAAGCTCCACCTATGACCGCATGAGGCTTTGTGGGGACATCTAGACCCAAACCATAACAAAGAATAATTTAAGGTAATTTATGCAAGTATGAACAAAATGAATTTTAATAAAAATTTAAATTCTGGGTACACACATTTAATGTTTCCAAGTGAAAAAAGTACTTTTAAAATATATACCCAAAAAGTTTCCAAGTGAGTCCTGTTGTATTACTGGTGAAAAATAAAAATAAAATCTCTTTGATAAGTCTCTCTAATCTTATCTTTTGCCATTTTTGTTGCTGATGCCAGAAAGCTTTCAGGATATTCAGTTGTAGCTTTTAACACAAGCATTTTAAATGATGCTGGTGAATTTAGTGATAGTGAAGCAACCCCCCCACCGTGTTTATTTATGATCTCTGTATTCATCAATAACTATTAAATACCAAGGCACCGTTCGGGAAAGCTCAGGCATGAACAAAAAATAAGCAAGATTTCTGCTCTCACCAAGGCTTAGTTTTTTACTCCACAGTATGTGCTCAGTAAATGCTTATTGGCTGACTGAGAGAGGTTCTAATCTACTGCTTTCAGATAATTGAAGATTCACCAACTCAAGTAGCTGTGTGGCAGTCATTTTTGAGATAATTTTCCCAATCTGGGCTACCAAGAAGAAATAGTACTGTATAACTAACAATCCCAAATAATATAACAAAGTCAACCAAATCAGGACCAATCAAATTTAAAACTATACATATATATGTATCGTACCCATGCTAGGCTTAAATTTTCAACCCTCCTGCCTCAATCTCCCAGTATACAGGTGTACACCACACACCCAGCTTCCATCACTCTCCTTTCTTCTCTTCCATTTATTTTCTGTTCCTCTCATGTTATCTTCTCTGTATCTCTAAAAAAAATAATAATTTCTTTTACATAATTTTCTCTTTTGCCCCTTTTTTTCTAGTGTTGTTCTTTCTTTTCCTCCCAAAACAGAAAAGCAAAAGAAAAAAGAGAAACAAGTCCAAAATATCCCTTCATGTTTTTAAATGAGTATTTTCTTTCTAGGGTGTATAGTATTGGAATCCACCAGGTATGGGGAAGAGATAGCAAATCCCTACTAAGTCCTATTTTGTTTCCACATTCACATTTTTAGGTGTGAATGGTGAACCCTGCCCCACCTTTCCTGCTCAGCATTATTTGTCAATGGTGTTCTCCCTAGGGCTGTGTTCACTCCAGCCATTTCCAGTTTCCATGTCACTCTGTGCACCCCAAGTCACTGCTTTCTCTCCCTAGCTTTTGCCCTATGTACATATACTCTAGACTGTGGCAGCTGTCCAAACTGAGGTGTATCCTTGATCACGTTGGCAGGTGGAGAAAGTAAAAAAAAAACCCACCTAGTTCTGTGCTGGATGTAGGCAATGGGCAAGGGGAGGGGAAGGTCAACTCATCTTCTGGATGTAATCCCAGCATTTTCAGACTCAGCCCCCTCCAAAAACCACATAGGACTGCCCCAGCCTCTCACCATGGAGGGTGGGACCCCTGTGTCCTAGCTTGAGCTTACATTTCTCAGAGGGTGTATGGCTAGCCTGCACCCTCTCCATGACCATCTCATATGGCTGTCTCCCGTCTGGTTCCTGTGGTAGGGTGACCCCAGAAACCCTGAAGTGTAGTTGTTCTTTAATTATTCTTTAAGTTAGTTTTAAACAATTAACCCCTCCCAAAAATGGCTACTGAGTTACTTTCAGAGTAAACTCCTACACTGTTTTTGCAGTTTTACTGTAGGGGTATGTGTGCGTGCATGCGTGTGTGTGTGTGTGTCTGTGTGTCTGTGTGTCTGTCTGTGTGTGTGTAGCTAGTGCTGCTAGCCTGGTCCATTGTTTCTCCCTGGAGTTGCTGAACCGGAGAGTCTTATTTGGCGTTAATGAAGTCAGGTCCCACTCCATGGGAGCTGGGGTTAGCAATCCAGACTGCTTCATTATTTCTCTGTGTTGTATTCAGTTTCTCCAGCTTCTCTGTAGTTTCTAGTTTTCCTGTCAGCTCTCTACCAATTCATGGAGATCTTTTTTATTTCATCAAGTTGGTTTTTAGGTATCTTGATTCCCAGTCCCTGAGAGGCTGTATTTTGCTTCCATCTTTACTCTGCCACTTTTAATCTCCATTTCTATTTTTCTGAGGGAAAAAAAAGATGAATTCCAGTTACCTAAGCTTGATAACACAAAAATAACACTCACATGTGAACTACTTCAAGACCTGCTGATATTTCTGTCACTTAATAGTAAACATTCAGAATGCCACTTGACCTTCAGCAGTGCTTTGGTTGCAAAGTTCTATGTCAGAATTTCTAAAACTGCACTCAATAGGAATACAGAAATTCTAATATACACTTGGAAAAACCTTACTTTGTAGAAATTAAGTCTGCTTCTTATCTGGGAAAAAAAATCTTCTATGTCACCTTCCTAACCAGAATGGCGCCACATGCAGTATTCAAGAATGGCATAGGGTCCCTCTAGCAAACTAATATCTCAGGAGGGAGAAGAGCCAAGCAAAAGGAAAGAAGAGGAGAAAGATTGTATGGGATGAGAGGTCAGAGGACAGGAAGGAAAAAGTGTCTGACAGTTTTTTCTTAATTCTATAAATTATATGTTTTGAATTTGAATTAACCTATACATCAATAAATAAGATATTTATTCTCATGTTTAGAAAACAAAACTACCCTACATTTTGAAAGGAAAAAGCGAATAAATTATAAAAGAATAGTCTCAGTTTCAATTCTGCCTCTAAGGTTTTCAATTTTTTGTCTTTGGAGTTCAATACATTAAGGGAAAAAGAAGCATATGAATTAAGATGGATAATTGCATATAACTTTGACCTTTTCCCTTAGTTTCCCATTTATCTGGGGAAAAAATAAGATAAAATGCATCCCTCCTATTCTACTTTCCCTAACTTCAGAAATTTATATGAGGGTCCTGAGTTCGATCCCCAGTACAAAAAAAAAATTGACTCTTAATTCAGTCCTTAAGCAAATAGAATGATGACTGTATGTAAATTGATAAAAACTGCCAATGAAACCTAATAAGGAAGCATTGTTAGGCGCCCAGCAGAGTGGCACACACCTATAATCCCAGCACTCTGGGAGACTAAGGCAGGACCACAAGTTTGACCTCCAGCCAGGCTGCTTAGCAAGACTCTGTCTCAAAATGAAAATAAAAAGGGCTTACGAGGTAACTCAGTGTGAAGGGCCTAGGTTCACTCTCCACCGCTGGAAAAAAAATAGGAGTTAATACTTTGACTTACAACCTTTAATCCCTTAATTATTTTCCCTAATTGTCTTGTCAGTTTCTACCCTCTGTCTATTAAGGTGACTGGACACCGTTACCTCTCCGTTTTCCAAAGTTCCTTTTGCCTTTACAGTCCATGTCACACTGCACCACTTTGATTATCAGATATACTGTTGCTAAGGGCTTCATTTGCTGTCTTTTAACCCCTAATTACATTGTAACTGTTTGATAACATAGTGCAGTTTACAAAGTAGGTATTCCTCACTCTGCCATTAAATAAATTAATTCAATAAAATGAAAGGAGTAAATTTGTTTGATGATGTATTCATTCTCTTTTATCTATTCTCTTTTAGCTTTAAAATTGTGAGAGTAACTTTTGTAGTTGAAAGGACACTATAAAGAAAGTGAAAAAACAATGTACAGATAGGAGACAATATTACCAATAAGAATTTAGTATCCAAAATATATCAAGAGCTCTTACAACTCAACAATCAAAATTATTCCTCCCTTATCTGTAGTTTTGCTTTCCACAGCACCAATTACCTGCAGTCAACTGCAATCCAATATTTTAAATGGAAAATTCCAAAAATAAATAATACATATGTTTTAAATTGCATGCTCTACTGAGTAGTATGATAGTAATTGTTATCTCCTATCCTGCTTGGGACATGAATCATCCTTTTGTCCCCTATTTACATACTATTTGCATTACCCACCCGTTAGTTACTAAGTAGCTGTCTCGGGTGTATCAACTATCACTGTATTCCATTGCTTATGTTTATGTAATCCTTGTTTTACTTAGTAGTGACCCAAAACCACAAGAAGAGTAATCCTTGCAATTCAGATTTGCCAAAGAGAAGCCATAAAATACTTCCTTTAAATAAAATGATGAAAGATCTTGACTTAATAATGAAAAATTATTGTTGTTAATCTCTTACTATGCCTAATTTATAAATTAAACTTTATCATAGGTATGTATATATATGAAAAAACAGTGTATCTATAAAGCTAGGTAGTATCGGTAGTATCAGGCAACTACTAGGGCTATTGGAACATGTCTGCTGAGGGTAGGAAGGGATTATTGTAACCCAGATTTTTCAATGGACAAAGGATATGAATAGACATTTCTTTACAGAAGATATAAAAATGACGATTAGCACATAAAAAGATATTCAATATCATTAGTCATTAGAGAATACAAATCAAAATCACAGTGAAATATTTCAGACTGGTTAGGATTAATGTAATAAAAACAACAAGCATTAATGAAGATGTAGATAAATTGAAATTCTCATACATTACTGGTATGAATATAAAATGGTGCAAATGGATAAATGCTATATTTGTTGAATTAGTGAAGAAACTAACTGAAAGCTACATAGACTCATAAAAAGATAAAATATTAAAAATCAGAATATTTAGAAGTTTGCAAAACAAGGATTAGACAACTTAATATTAAAACTTAAATAAGGGGGGCTGGGGATTTAGCTCAGTGGTTTTGATGCCTTCTGTGCAAGCCCAAGGACCTGAGTTCGATGCCTGGTACCAAAAAAAAAAAAAAAAAACAACTTAAATAAGGGCCGGGCATTTAGCTCAGTGGTTCCGCCACCTACCTCGCAAGCGCAAGGTTCCAAGTTCAATCCCCAGTACCAAAAGAGAAAACTTAAATATTAAAACTTGCTGTAAAAATTGATCCTAGAAATATTTTCTGACATTTTGTATGGGCTTTTGCCATGAACCAATGAGGACATAATTGTACATGTAGAGCAGCACTATTCATAGTAGTGTCCACATAGACGAATGGATAAGCCAAAGGCAGTATATCCATTTAATGGAATTTTATTCAGCCCTTAAAAGGAAGAAAGCTGTGACCCATGCTACAAAATGGATGAACCTCAAGGATATTAATGCACAGTGAAATGAGCCAGTCACAAAAGGACAAATACTGTATGGTTTCACTTACATAAGACATCTTTAACAGCCAAGTGCATAAAAACAGAAAATATGGTGGTTGTCAGGGTCTGGAAGGATGGGGAAATGTTGAGATGTTATTTAATGAGCACAGTTTCCACTTTGCAAGACGAAAATGTTCTGTAGATTGGTGGTGCAACAAAGTGAATATACTTATCAATACTTGTTACTATGGTAAATTTTATGTAATATGTCTTTTACCCCAACTAAAGACAAAGGATAATTTAAAATTTTACTTCTAGCTGGGTACAATAGCCACTTGGAAGGCTGAGACAGAATGACTTGAACCCAGGAGTTTGAGATCAGCCTGAGAAACATAGTGAGACTTTGTCTCTTTAAAAACCACAAAAACAAAAGCAAATTTTTTTTTTACTTCCCACCAACTCCATGTTAATAGGAACTGTCATTATCCCCATTTTCAATTTGGTTGCCTTTAACATAGTAAGTCCGTAGTAGATACTTCTTGAACTAATTTGTAAATTAAACCTGTCCTGGGCCGGGGATTTAGCTCAGTGGTGTTGCCACCTGCTGCACAAGGGCAAGGACCCGAGTTTGATCTCCGCTATCAAAAAAAAGAAAAAAAAAACCTGTCCTTTATCTTCCCTTGTTTTTGTTCTTAATGCACTAAGTTTGAAAAGACCTGGGTAAAGTCAAATCATACTTATAAGGAACAAACTCCCAGAGCAGGAGTGGAAAACTTTTAGAAATGCTGCTGCTAAGTGAATCCAGAAGCACTTTTGGAGGCTCCAGTGCATTACTAGCTAAACTCTGGGTACCACAGTCTGTGGTTACCCATAAACAAACATGCCTCTCTTACTGTGCCTAATTTATAAATTAAACTTTATCTTAGGTATGTCTGCATAGGAAAAAACATAGTCTATATAGAGTTTGGTATTAACTGTGGTATCAGGCATCCACTACAGGTCTTGGAATATATTCCCTAAGGGTAAGGGAAGATCATTGTAACCTAAATTTTGAAATGGACAAAGAATATGAATAGACATTCCTTCACAGAAAATATGAAAATGACGATTAGCACATAAAAAGGTGTTCAACATCATTACTTACTAGGGAAACTCAAATCAAAACCACAATGAATCTAACTCCTACACTAGGATTTACAGTTCCATGAGAGAGGTCAGATCATGAATACTATGATACCTGCTTAACAGAATCAATCTTTTTGTTTGTTTTTTATTTTGTTTTTTGAGACAGGGTCTTGCTATGTAGTCTAGGCTGGGCTTGAACTCACTGCAATACTCCTGCCTCAACCTCCTAAGTGGTGGGATTACAGGCATATGACACCACACCCGGCTCTTAATTGCTTTTTTTTTTTTTGGTACTGGGGATCGAACTCGGGTCCTTGCGCTTGCACAGCAAGCGGCAAAACCACTGAGCTAAATCCCCAGCCCTCTTAATTGCTTTTTAAAGTCACTTTTCTTACTAATATTAAAGTTTATAAGCTTATGAGAGTGATTTTTTTTTTTGCCCTTCTTTTTAGACCTAATGATATGGCTTGGGGTTTCTGTTGTTTGTTTTCGGTTGTCTGTTTTGTGGTACTGGGGATTTGCTCCAACACAGGAATGAATTTGTGGGTCCTCTCCCTGGGCCTGAGCTAGAGCAATGAATGAGGTCACAGTTGCGTGATGGAACAGACCCTTTGTTGGGCTCTTGATCTGATTGAAGGCCCAAAGTGGTGAGTGGCACAGCTTAAAAGTAGGTAAAAAATCAGAATTTTTACAGTTCTATGCTGAGTCCTTTTTTAAAAAGAAAACACTGTCATGTCTTTGAGGGATTGAAGTTTGTTTTAAAATGATGATTTTCAACATAAGGATGATTTCAAAGCACCTTTCAAGTACCTAACTTGTTGAACATCTCTGGAGTTCCCAGCTGTGTGGTAGGTTTCTAGATTCCGAACATCTGTAATTGAGTTGTTTAGAAACAACTACACTCCAGGTTCTGAAGTAAAGACCTGGGGAAAAATGATTCTAATCAGACATTAAGAAACTTTTTTCTTCATGGTTTAATAGTATTTATTGTTCATTATTCCTGTTAATGACCCACTTTTCTTGTTTTTGAGCCACCGAAAAGACAAAAATTTGCTATGTTGCCTAGGGTGGCCTCAAACTCAATGTCTTCCTGCCTCAACCTCCCAAGTGCTGGGATTACAGGAATGCGTCACACTCCTGGTTCACTCCACTTCTAGAAAAGATAACTGAAGCTATAAAATGAACAAAGGTGGAAGCCCTACCACCCAACCTGTGGTCAATAGGTCCTGTCTCTCAAACTATGCAGAGTGGTAAAGGGAGGACTAGAGCAATGGTTTTAGTGAAGAAGTCGATTCAAGAAGGTCTAGAGTAGCAAACAGCATTTTATTCCATACCCACTCCTACTTTTAAGAAAGACTTTGGGGCCAGAAGAACTGACAGGGCAGGGATGTGCATCTCAGAAGGAAACCCTGAGAAAAGCTACGTACTACCAGTCAGGTGCCTAAGGCAGAAACAAGGAGGCAGGTATTTAAAATGCTATAACATTTGCCAATTAGAACTTGAAATGTTCTGCTTCATAAATAAATTTTGCCTTTAAATAACTTTTTCCATGGGGCCAGGGATTTAGCTAAGTGGTTCCGGCGCCTGCTGCACAAGCACAAGGTCCCAAGTTCGATCCCTGGTACAAAAAAAAAACAAAAAACCCCAACTTTTTCCACATATTTCTAGGATGCTTTATCTGATTCACTTGGCACCATTTTTTATGATTTAAGATATATAACATGATGGTTTTGTGTATGTATACATTGTGAAATAATCACACAATCAAGCTAATTAATATATCAGTCATTTCACACAGTTACTATTGAGAGGAAGTGAGAACACTGAGGCTGTGCTCTCTTACCAAATTTCAAGTACACAGTGCAATACTGTTAACTGTAATCACCATGCTATGCATTAGATCTTTGGAACTCACTCATCTCGCATAACTGAGAGTGTGCACTCTCATATCCCCCTCTTTCCAACCATTCTACTCACTCTGTGAGTGACTATTTTAGATTCCACATAGGAATAAGTGAGAGCACACAGTCTTTTCGAGTCTGGCTTATTACACTTAGCATTTATTTTTTGTTTGTTTGTTTTTTGGTACCGAGATCGAACTCGGGACCTTGTGCTTTCGAGGCAGGCAGCGGAACCACTGAGCTAAATCCCTGACCCCAGCATTTATTTTTATATAGCATCAGAGTGATAATACAGTATTTGAGAGGAGGAGCAGTAATAAGAAATTTTGCTTTCAGATCTAGGGAAAATAAAAGGAATTTTCCACATTGCCTTCCAACTTTGCCCATAACTCTAATGTGAATTTGCATATAATCATTACTTGAGGCTCTAGACTTCAACCTCCAAGCCTTGCACTGGAAAAGTTCCAAAAGAGTATAAAGAAACTAATCTGTGAATTGATCCTTAATTGCATTTTCTGAGTTCCAGACGCAGTTACTGGCCACATGGCAGTTTCAGAAATTAAATCAAAACTTACGTTGAAACCCCTAAAAGTACCTGTCTTCCACAGCAAGAGGTAGGTAATGGAAGTGTTACTATATTATGATAAAGAATTATTAATGTAGTGGATATATTATTAAATACCCATAAAGGCTATAAGACAAGTTAGAATGCTCTTCAAATATCTGTTCTGTGGAGAATTTAGTTATAAAACAAAACATTTAAATTGAGAAAGCTTTTTATGAAAAGAAAATGATAAACCTCTTTTTTGACTAGAGAAACAGTTTTCCTTCCTGTTCTCCCAAATGAAATGCTATTTTTGGTTAGGACACAGAATACCCTAGACTGCTCAAGGAGTTGTCAGTTATACCCTAAGGTATTTTGAGTGCCAGTTTAAAGGAAAATAAATTCAGAAGACCTTAAGGTAGAGCTTAACCCCTAAGCAAGTCAAAATATAGAAAAAGGGTCTATATGACAAATACAGCCCGTAAAAGGCAATCTGGTAGATTACCCATGACTAGCCTTAGGCTAAAACTGAGGAGGGAAATTTGCTTGTATCATTAACAATAGCTTTCTCTCAAGCAGTTACCAATAAACTCCAAAATCACAGCTACTAATAACTGAAAGAGCCCAAGATACATTTTACCAGATTATAAGAAGAAAAACTCCTCTCTTTTATCACAGTTGTTCATTTTCTTTACCACCTTGAGGATATTTTTGCTAGTGTTCTTGGGTTTGCCAGTGCTAAAAAAAATCGTATCTCTAACACTTTTTAGATAATAATGGGTAAAATAACCTTATAGCAGCCAAACCCTTAGTATTACTGTTCCCTTACCCCACATGAAAAGCTATCTTTTGTGTTGGGTTGGGTTGAGTTGGGCTGGGTTGGGTTTGGTTTTGAGTCATGTTCTTTTTATGAATCTCAGGCTGGCCTTGAGCTCACTATGTAGCCCAGGCTGGCCTCAAACTCCTGATTCTCCTGCCTCAGCCTCCCTGGTGCTGGGAATTTCAAGAGTGTACCACCACAGCTGATCAGCTGCCATTTTTTCCCCCCAGCACTAGGGATTGAACCCAGGGAGTGATGAGCTATTTCCCCAATCTTTTCGTATTTTTATTTTGAGGCAGAGTCATACTATATTGCCCAAGCTGACCTTGAATTTGTGATCCTCTTGCCTCAGTCTCCAAAGTAACTGAGATTACAAATGTGTGCAGCTGGCACAAGCTGCCTTTTGAAGCGGTGAGTTCCTTGTCACAAAAAGTAGTCTAGCAAAGACTAAATAATACCACATATAGAGGAAATTCACACCCTAAATGAAAGGCTGGACTGGGATCATTCTAAATCAAAGGTTCTACAATCATTTGTGGGTTGCTCACTTCTCCTTCTGAAGTTAAATTCCAGGTTCTCATCATGAACAAAGAATTTTTTTGGCGGGGGGTACCGGGGGCCTAACTCAGGACCTTGTACTTTTGAGGCAGGAGGCAGAACCACTGAGCTAAATCCCCGGCCCCTTGAACAAAGAATTTACAAAATGAGCAAAAAGCAGTGGCAAAGTTTATTTGAAAAAGTGAAAGTGAAGAAGAGTGAGGGAGAACCTGGCTCTGCAGAAGAAACTTGGGCCGAGTAAAAGAGGAAAAAGCAAGATAAGAGTACACCCTGTAGAAAACAAGGCAGGCTATCATGAGGAAAGCCATGATAGCCAGCTCTTCTTGGCATCTGTGTCCTTTTATATTGTCCAAATCTCGAGGCCAGGCATGGTGGTGCACACCTGTGATTGCAGCACTGGGGAGGCTGAGGCAAGGAGGATCGCCATGAGTTCAAGACTAGCCTGAGCTACATAGTGAGTTCAAGGCCAGCCTGAACTATACAGTGAGACCTTGTCTCAAAAAAAAAAAAAAAAAATCTGGAGGAAAACCACGAGAATTTCTACATATGGATCCTGAGAGGCGGTGCTGGGATCCCACACCTCAAGTTGATAGGAGGTCTAAGCATCCTATTGAAAACCTGCTCAAATTCCCAGAAGTCCACGGTTTTGGGAACTGTTCTGCCGTGTGTTCTAGGATCTTGTAATTAACAGGTCCTGCCTACTTTCCCAGCTTTGCACCCTAATCTCCTATGTCAATTTGAAACTTATATAAAATAGAAACGCTTTCTCCAGTGTTTGGTCTAAGATAGGGTTTGAAACTGTGCCAAAAGTCTCCTTCCATAATGCAACTAATAAAGACCTTATACTGCATAGAACAAATGCAAGGTCAAAACTTATGCCTTCCTTTTGCTTCTTGACAACACACTTCTGTATCTGCTGCATCAAAAGATGCATCACGCTAAAGAAATTTGTTCATATCTACAAATACAAAATATTTGCCTTAGTAAAGGCAAACTTGAGTCTTCAGAATTTCAAGTAGGTGATTTCAGAAGAAGAAATCAGTGTTACTATAAGCTAAGAAAATAAGGCAAGTTCAATAAATATCCATGTTACAAATTTGAGAACAATACCTTTTAAAAGCTTATCACAGCTGGGCTGTAGTGTGGCTCAGTGATAGAGGGCTTGTTCCAACTCCAGCACTGCAAATGGATGGATGGATGGATGGATGGATGGATAGATAGATAGATGCTTATCATTTCCTTTTCTCTCCAGTCCCTCTTTGAAAATGAGTTGAAAATAATATTCTAGAGGATACTAAATTAATAAAACCTAATAATTTTATTGTTTAATTTCAATGTTTATTTCTTTTAGTTTATCTTTAACCAATAGCTTTTTATAAAACCACAAAAACTAAGAGATTCCATAATTTGTAAACTTTTAGTTCTGTTAGTTTCAAAACTCAATGCATTTTAAATAATACAAATCTATAAAAGTATGGTTGCTTTAATTAATTTATATTTCATTAAATCTTATTTAATTTACCATATTATAAGCAAACCCAGTCTTACAGAATACATTTCTGTGTTCCTAAATAAGTTATTATAAATCTATACAAAGTGTCTCCTAAATATTAATATTTTCCCTCCTTTTCCAGATTTTTCTTTCCTAGGAAAATGAAAGGGCAACCAAAGTTCCAAACTTTCTGGAAGTGTTCTCTGTCTTTTTCTGTCTTTCACATATGTGGTAAAAATAAAATTTTGCAATTAAAGTTGTAAAATAATCATAGATGCAAACATTTCTCTATAAGGATATACATCACAGCATTATGTGTACTAAAATTTTGAAACAATTTATATTTCTAAGGACAGGAGAATTTAAGACTTTTAGCCTGACCTGGGATAAGTTATTTAATAGCTCTGACCCTCAGTTTCTTGTTTTACAAAATGGAGGAATTCAGAGTTTTTTAAGGGAGGCAAGGATGACTGTCAAGTATAGCGCAGAGGTGTGGACCCGAGGGGCCAACATTTTCTCACTGTCCATCCTGTGTCTGATGGCAAGTGACAGAAACCATCCCCCTGGGAAACATGACTCTGCATGTATTATCATGTTCACATTCATTCCAGTCAGCAAAAACTAATGAATGGCACTAATGTTTGCTCCTTTGACTTACATACATATTAAATTTAAATCTTTTCATGTCTCTTCTCAGGGATAAAGATTTACCAAGATCTCTTCAGTGCCAATTACAACACACAGAAAAGTTGAGCCCTTCACAAATGGAAGGTAATGAGAATCACCCCAAAAGTTACAGCATAAAAGACAGCCCCTTAATATATACAATCCCTTCTTTAGTACAGATTTAGGATTTCAAGAGGTGTCTACACTCCTTCATTTAAGAGAAGAGGGCTATGGATGTAGCTCATGTATGAATCTCGGGGTTCAATCCTCAGTACTGGGAAAAAAATGCTTTAAAAAATGCTGGGTGTGGTGGCACACACGTGTAATCCCGGCGCTCAGGAGGCTGAGGCAGGAGGATCGTGAGTTGAAGCTAGCCTTGACTACATAGGGATTCAAAGCTAGTCTGTACTACAAAGAGAGATCCTATTTCAGAAAACCAAAAATAAAATTAAATTTAAAATGAAAAAAAAAATCACCTTTATTACTAAGAAATCTGGTTTGGAAAACAGAAAGGATTGTCAAGATCAGATTTACATTTTGAGTTTTTTGTTTTTTGTTTGAATTTGTATTTTTACTTATAAAACTAAGATACATGCTTTAACAGTTTTGAAGTTTCTAAAGTGCCTTTGTAGTATGTTGTGCTGTTTGTTTGTTTGTTTGTTTCTTTGGAGTTTTGTTTTTGGTGCTAGGAGTTGAAACCAGACCCTTACTGAGATACACCCCAAGTCCTTAAGAAATTTGTGGGGTTTTTTTTCCGATTAATTTTATTGGTACATTTTATTGGTACTCTTTAGGTATACAATTCATTTACATTTATCATTGGGTGTGTGTACCTGTACATGATATATCTTGGTTCTTATTTTTTTCCCCAAGAAATTTGTTTTAATCAGATATGATAAGTAACATGTGGACACAGAGATGATTTTCATGGAGATGTGTTTTTATATTCGTAGATCCCTAAAAACAGAAGGCACAGCATACCATGACATGGCAAAAAATCAACAAGAGGCTTTACTGTGATATTTGCACAAAGGAACAGGCAAGGCAGAATAAGCAGATTTAGGATTAGCTACACTGAAGAACTTCAGTGACCCTCTGGGGTTTGGGACTGTCCCTCACTTGGTCTAGGACCTGGATCTGGGGTTAGTGGGCCCGGCACATAAGAGCCAGAGAAGGTAGATGGTTAAGAGATGGTGTCCAGATGGGCTGGTGTGCATGTGAAAGGCATATATATAAACTAGCTGCTTACTATCACTGGGAACTAACTAGGCCTGTGAGGGGCAGGCCCTGCAGGCTTAGCAAAGGCCAAGAGGTCAAACCATCAAGTATAAAAGTAGAAAAACTGGTTATTCAAATGCTTAATCCTCATAACTTTCCTATGAGAAGTTAATTTGTTCATTCTGCACACTTGTTTTTTTTTGGGTTTTTTTTTGAGATGGAGTCTCACTTTGTAGTTCAGGCTGGCCCTGAACTCCCTATTTAGCCCAGGCTAGCCTTGAACTCGCAGCAATCCTCCTGCCTCTGCCTCCCGAGTGCTGGGATTACAGACATGCACTACCACACCCATCCTCTGCATACATTTTTTGAATACCTCAAAACCCCAGAATATCCCACCTTCACTCTCAGTGTATATCCTTGCTTCCTACTTCACTCAAAACCAAAGCAATCAGAACAGAATTTCCAGATTTCCACCTCTGTATCTACCTCCCTACCAGTGTCTATACCCACATATTTTGCCTTCCACTACTTTTTAGTACAACTTGAGCAACAAAAATAAACAATTCAGAATTGGATTAAAACCCAAAGTATAAAATAAACATCCATGAGGCCAGGATTAGTTTCACATATCTATAATCCTGGCTACTCAGGATTCTGAAGCAGAAGGATGGAAAGTTCAAGGCCAACGCCTGTCTCAAAATAAGGGCTGGGGCTGGGGTGTAGTTCAGTGATAGAAGCATGTTTGAAGCCCTGGATTTAATCTCTAGCATCACAAAAAATATTTTTTAATTAAACATCCATAAGTCCATACTGATTGAATTCTTTTTTTTTTTCAATTTTTATTTTTTATCAGTACATTTTTGCAGTTCATATGGTAGTGGTATTAAAGGGAGAAATGAGGTTGCAATGTTTTTGTTTTGGGTTTGGGTTTTGGATTTTTGAGACCAAGTCTCACTGTGTAGTCCAAGCTGGTCTTGAACTCACTGTGTAGTACAAGCTGGCCTTGAATTCATGGAGATCCTCCTGCTTCAGCCTCCCGAGCGCTGGGATTACCGCGCTGGGATTACCGGCATGAGCATGTGTCATCATGCTCAGCACAATGTATTTTTTAAGGGAGAAATAACAGTACATTTGCATGATCGTAGGAATAATATATAGATAGTAAGATTGGATGTTAGAGACAAAGGAGACCTTTCTTAGATAATATATTTGAATATGGGAGAGAAGATAGGTTCTAATCTACAATGGAGGGGCTGGATCTAGATAAAAGATAAAGTTTACTTGTGGAACAGCAAAGTATGTGGATACAGATCTTGGTAGGGAGGAAGACATGGAGATGTGAGTCTGTAGAACTTGTCTCTTCTTTCCAACGCTCCCCTCCAACATTATTTTTTCTCATAGTATACACCACCTTCCAAAATAGTACCTAATTTACCTATTATACTTAATATGAGAACTCCATTGCATGAATGAATGCATGCCTAGAACATGCTAGAGAGATTAGGAGAAGGTAGAAAGGAGTCAGGATAATTTGGTTCCAGTCCTAAAGAAGCTGCATTTTACCAAGAGAGAAAGGTGTCACATTTCCACAAAATTATAAGATGGACATCATTTTCTCTATAAAATTAATCACTCATAAATACAGATGCTAAGACTTGACTGTGATATGAAATAAATTTCGCCTGGTGCCATTTGGAATATACTTTGTCCTGGGTTTGTTTTTGCATTCACTAATTTTAGAAAATACATGTCTGATTTTGGCTCTAGTTTATGCTGGAGAGAGGGTTGGTCCTGGGATGGAATGCAGGGACTCGCACATACTAGGCAAGCTGTCTTGTCCATAGCCCACATGTGCTGGAGCAGGGCAGTAGGTTATTAAGAGACCGAAGAAAGTACCCAGACAGCTTGTGAGAGATAAGGTTTATTAAGAGTGACAGGTACTAACAGGGTAGGATACGGTTAATTGCAGCTTACTATCAGGGGTAGTTTACAAGAAACATGTAGGGGTCCAATAGTGCTAGTTGGCAGAATTGCACAGAGGGTGTGCACTCACCAGCACTGCTAGGCAAAATCCCATAAGGGACACATTTTCTACAACAGCACTGCTCAGCAAGTCCACAAGGGATGTGTACTTAACAGCAGCACCTCTGTGGAGGCCCAGTGATAATAGTTTAGACAAGCATTTACCAAATTGGAGCATCCATGGTGACCACCTGGACTACAGGACTCCACAATGCTCTGTCCCTCACGCAGCTGTTGCAGGGAGGAAGTTTCACAGATTAAACTACATCACAGTGACATCATTAGCTTGCTTTGTTCTATTTTATGACCAGCATTTCAAGGAATGGCTAATTTAGCATACTGACAGGAAGGCAGATCTACAGATAATATTAGTTTGCCCAGTTCCCAATGTAGCTCATTCAGACATTCTAGTCTCTACTTATGATGTCCCCTTAGTTTGGCAAGAGCCTGGGTAACATGTAGGGATGTTTCAAGAACATGAGGCTAAATGCCCTAGTTTTTCTCAGGAACAATACACAACTGCTCTACCACTGAGCTCTATCTCCAGCCCTTTTTTATTTGAGACGGAGTCTCACTAAGTTGCCCAGGTCAGCCTCAAATTGTGATCCTCCTGCCACAGCCTTCCAGCAGCTGGGATTACAAGTATGTGCCACCACACCCAGCTTCAGTTAGTGCTTTGAATATTTCTTTTTAAAATGGTAGATCTGTATAAAAGACACATACACAAATATTAAATTTGGCTTCAACTTGGTGCATCAGCTTTCTATTACTGCCGTAACAAATTGTCACAAATTCAACAGCAAAACAGTATAAATTCACTGTCTCAAGTTCTGTAGGTCAGAAGTCCAGGCAGGGTTGGCTGGTTTCTCTTCTCCAGGTCTTACTAGGGTGAAATTCAAATGCTGGCCACCCTGAGCTCTTATTTGGAGATTCTGGAGAATCTGCTTGCAATCTCATTCAGATTTGTGGCACAATTCAGTTCTTGCAGCTATTTGGCTGATGTCCCCAGTTTCTTTCCTGTCTGCCAGCCAGGAGTCTCCCTCAACCCCTTCCAGCTGCCAGCACTCCACATCACATTGCCCGCCATCTTCATACCCGCAGTGGTGGGTTGAGTTTTTCTCGTGCTCTGAATCTCTCTGACTTGTGCCACATCTATCTTGCTTCTTCTTCTACAAGGAGTCCTGAAGTTAGATTGGGACCACTCAGGTAATCCAAGCCAGTATATCTTCTCTACATCTCCTAAGTCCCTTCTATCATATAAAATAACATATTCATAGGTTCCTGGAATTAGGACATGAACTTTTTGAAAGGCTATTTCACCTGCCACGTCTGGTTTTCGGCTCTTCCAATTAGTTTATTCCAGTTCAAATCTCAAGGATTGACAATGTCCTATATTAAAGATGTCTATTAAATATTCACTTTTAATTCTACTTCTCCAGCCTTCCAAGATGCCTATAACTCCTTCAACAAGGATAAAACTGGTTGTATTGATTTAAATGGAATGATGAGCACTTTAGCTAAATTAGGAATGAATTTAACCAAGCATGATGTCTATAATGAATTAAAATGTGGTGATCTTGATCGTAAGTATTTTGATGTCGCATTCTTTTTTAAAAAGACTTCTGAACACATATTTTTTTCCTCAGTGATTGTATAAACAGAGGAAATAAACCTCTATTGTATATACATTTGTTTAAAAAAAAAAACGTAAACGAAAGTAAAGAGTACCCTTACCAAAAAATGGAAACAAGGGCCGGGGATTTAGCTCAGTGGTTCCGGTGCCTGCTTCACAAGCACAAGATCCTGAGTTCGATCCCCGGTACCAAAAAAAAAAGAAAAACACAAAAAAAATGCAAACAAAATCTTTGTAAATGGGGAGGGGTGGAGAAGTTGAAGGGAGGGCAGGGGAATGGGGAAAAAATAAGAACCAAGACATATCATGTAAAGATACAAATTCCCAATGATGAATGTCACTATATTGTGTACCTAAAATGTATCGAGACAATTATTTTTTTTAAAAAGAGGTTATAAAAAAAAAAAGAGTAGCCTTACCTTATCTGCCTGTTTCACTTTCCATGGTTTCAGTTATCCACAGTCAACCACAGAGCAAAAATATTAATATTTGTCTTGACTCTTTCAAGAGATGCTACATTCACATAGTTTTTATTAACATACATTACTATAGTTGATCTATTTCATTTTTAGTTGTCAATCTGTTATTGTGCCTAATTTATAAATTAAACTTTATCATATGTATGTATGTACAGGAAAGAACATAGTGTACTTGGGGTGCAGAACTATCTGAGGTTTTAGGCATCCACTAGGGGTCTTGGAATGTGTCCTCTGTAGATAAGAGGAACCACTCTATGTGCATGTTTACCTTGAAGAATATCAGTGAGGTATGTGGGTAAGTTATGAAGTCAAATTAATGCTATGAAATGCAGTACTCTTTTAAAAACCTAGTGTGGAAACGGTGACTGTCCTCTCAATATCACAATATTCAAGTTACCTGTCACGATGCCCATTTTGGACAAAGCCTTGAAATAACAAGGCATAAACAGTTTCAAAAATGACATATTACCAAGGAAATCCAAGCCTTTGTTCCCATCTGAATCATTAGTACAGATCTTTCTGCAATCATTATAGCCCACCTATACTAAATTTTAAATCCCATAGCATTTTTGTTGATATTTTTCAAACATACAGATTTATGTTTCTGCTAGTATACCAATCTACTGATCAGTGGTCAAGGCTGTTATGTTGTGTGGAAAATATATTCAGCACATTATCTCCTCTCACTTCTCACCCAGAGCCCATTCAGTCAACATCAGTTCTACTCGTGACTCAGTGTCATTGGTTAATTAAGGTATCATTTGTTGTTTCCACTAACTCTGCCTGATTTTTCTGTTCTTTCATGTAAACACAGCCGCTCCTCAAGTAGCACTCACTATCCTTTAATTTTAGAGGAAATGAGGTATAACTTGGGTAATGTTAAAACAAAAATAATAGGAGTAGATACAGAGTGGAAAGGTTGGTGGATTCCTTGTAAAAATTCCTTGCAAATCTCTGGAAAAGGTTGAATGCACAGGACTACAAGGCCTGGGAACCCCTGGCTGAATGTTTACGTCCTGCCCTTATTTCTGTGGCCTGCAGGAGACAATGTAATGTTGTTAAAATCACTTCAAGAAGACCTGAACAAATTAACGTGCACTGATTTTAAATATTAAGTGACCCCCAGGGTACTTTAACTATCATACTTAACATATAGCCTAATAATTTAAGCACATCTTATCCTTGTTCTGAGCTTAGATTTCTGTTGTAGGAGATGGGAAGGTGAACTTCTCAGACTTCTTAAAGGTGCTGACAGATAAGAACCATTTCTTGAAGGCTGTGGGTGAGTAGATGTTACGAAACAGATGGCAGTTTGGTAGCTACAACCCACTGCATAGTAAACATTATTCACTGAGGCCTCCAATCAAGAGACAAATCAGGAAAGAGTAATCTGGAATGTGATTTATTTTTAAACTGCTTCCCCAAAACAATATCTGCTACGCAAACTAATGCTGTTTTAGAATTTTAACTTATATATATTAAGGAGGTACTGGTGTTGTCTAAAGGATTCCTACATTTGGTCTCAAAGAGAACACTCGGGAAAGTGATAGGTATAGAAAAATGTGGTCTCCTTTTATAGTGTTTTAATTTTTTATCAAGTTTATGTCCTACTTTCAGAAGCATTCTTTTTACAAAAGAAAATAAGTCCTTTCTTTAGAAGAAAAAAGTGATCTCTCTCATGTAGATTTGGACATGGATAATTTATTGCTCTTCAAGGTATTTTTTTTTTCTTCAAGGTGTTTTTTCAAAATACCTTCCTCATACTGATGAAGCCTCTAACTCAGTGCAAGTCTGCTTGAGGTTAGAGTGCATGTTCTCATGTGAGGCTATACATGCTATGTAAGAATGCTTGAGATATTGCGAGTAGTACTCTCATGGTTTGTTTTTAAGCTTACAAGACTGCCTGCCTTGGAAAATCTAACCACTACTCATATCATATTTTCTATGATAATACATTCCAAAGTTCAAATCCTCTATGCAGTTTTGAAAACACACCCATTTCTAGACTATAGTGTCCTTAGGATTAAAAAAAAGTTACCATTTCCAAATACTAAAATAAAAACGGAGGCTGGGGATGTAGCTCAGTGGCACTGCTCCTGCTTCGCAAGTGCAAGGTCCTGAGTTCAATCCCCGATACTAGAAAAAAAAAAAAATAAAATAAAAATGAGAGTTTTCTTACAAACCAAGGATATATTTATCAACGATTTCTTTGCTTAGAGGAACAAGACAGTAGTCTTTAACATATAATTCATTCTTGTAAAAGTGTTATATATTTACTTAGAAGACATTGAACTAAAAGTATTTTATATTAAGTGATTATTCTGTTTGCCCCTTAATCAAAATGATCTTTCAACAAAACAGAACAAAATTTTGTTTTACTATATCTTTAGTTCCTGACCTGATATTATTATTATTATTATTGTAAATAGTAAAAAGACTGTCATCTTATTACTTTTTTGATAAGTGCTTTGTTCAGAAGACATTTTGAAACTTTTTTTTTGTTCCCCTCCATAGCTCCAGAAAAGGAAATTTGTTTAGATTTAACTGGCAACTCAGGGATCCTATTATTTGAAATCCTATCAAAGCTTGTAGAGACTTCAGCCTTACCCAGAAAGACTGTAATGGAGATAGTAAGGTAAGTGGCAAGGAAAGAGACAAAACAGCCTTCCCAGAAGCATTTATAAGGATATCTCAATAACACTCTTCTCTACAGCATCTGGCCCAAAACTTGGAAAAGGGCCAGGCATGGTGGCACACATCTGTAATCCTAGTACTCAGGTGGCCAAGGCAGGAAGATCGCCATGAGTTTGAGGCTGGTCTGGGGTACATAGTTAGTCAGGGCCAGCCTGCACTACATAGTGTGACCCTGTCTCAAAAAAATAAGTAAATAAATAAAACTCATAAAACCAAAACATAGGAAAAGGTACCTAGGCAAATGTTCATATGCTGAAGCATTCCTGCCTGGCTCTGAAATTGCAAGGTTGATCTCTATCTCCAAACTCCACTATAAGCCTAAGACATCCGAGAAAGTTCAACCTTCTCTACTCCAGGCCAGGAAATCCCAGCAGAATCAAACATCCGGAGATGATTTTAAGTGGGTTTCAAAACCCAAAGTCGGGGCTGGGGATGTAGCTCAGTGGGCACAGTGCCTGTCTGGCAGGCGCAAAGTTCTGAGTTCGATCCCCAGTACCAAAAAAAAAAAAACCCAAAGTGGAATACTAGACACCTCTATACATGCTGGAACCACCATGGCCTCTCAACAGATCCTCTGACTCTGAAGTGCGGTACGGCGAGTTCAGACCTTCCATTGAAATCTTTGGACTGGAGTGGAGGCAGGACTAGACATGAGAATAGAGGACAAGGGAACATTCTCACCACCAAATGTATTAACTTATTCAAGCAAATAACAATAAAAATGAGTTTCCTCAATCAATTTTTATCATTGTACCATAGAAATTAAATGTTGCTATTATCAATCATTTCAATTCATGCTTCTTCAAAGCATTGTGGTATCATACTTACTGAGACTTAAAAATACAGAATACCACCAACAGTGTAAAAATATTCTTATGAAAAAAAATATTCTTATGCCTCTCAATAGGTAATCTCTTTATACTGTTCTACCTCTGAACCAGATAGAACAGAGGATGCACAAAATTCTACTTTTCATTTCATTCTAATTCAAAGGCATACATTTATTTATATTTATTTATTTATTTATTTTGTGTTTTTTTTCTACTCACTATGTAGTTTAGGCTGGCCTTGAACTCGTGGCAATCTTTCTGTCTCAGCCTCCTGAGTGCTGGGATTACAGGTGTATGCTGCCACACCTGGCAAAGACATTTATTAAATGCCTGCTGTTGGTATATAAAATACAAATTTGGTACTTTGCTTAATCTCTCAGCCTCCTTTCCTCATCTGTAAAATGTAGGAAAGAATAATAATACCTGCCTTAAAGGGCAATTGTAGGAATTTATTTGATACCACGGGATATGCTTAGCACATTTTAAGAGCTCAATAAATGTTAGCTATTATGTGGAAATTAGAATGAGGATAAAATATACCATACATATAAACTAATTTAATCCTCTCCTCCCTAATGAGTATATGTTATCACTCCCATTTTACAGATGAAAAAAATGAAGCACAAGTCAATTAAGTAACTGGCTCAAGAGTTACTGATGCTTATTTATTTTAGCAGTCTGATGCCAACTGTACTGCCTCTTACCCAGGTAAGTCAATGGGACATATAAGTTGATGTTGGTATTTTTATTGAAATTGGATTACTTATCTGGTGATCTTGTTATTACCTGTTTCCTAAGGAGATTAAAAGTGTTTAAGACAAGGCCCAAGAGAGAACCCAAAAAGACACTCAAATCAGACATCACCAACATTACACCTGAAGAAGGTAAATGAACACTACACTAGAGCACCTACCTAAAACCAAAGCCAACTGACATCCTAGGACATATTACCAGGTGAAAGCCACCCTATAAAATAGGTAGATGCAGGCTCTCATACCTTTCCATTGTAAGACCGCTGTCCTTACCAAAGGCTCCGAGTGGATCCCAGCGGTGCCTCCAGAATGTAAGACCAAGGACCTTAGCAAATACTCCAAGGAGCTGACTGCAGCATAGAACACCCGGGAAGGAACACACCGGACAAGTTGGAAAGTAAAACAGACCTTAGTCTGGCCAGACGGCACTCCCAAAGCAAAGTAGCTTAGAGAGGCGTAGCCCAGAGTCCGAGGCTCTTTTTAATAGGGGCTTGCAGGGAAGTTAACAGGCGAAATTTACAGAAGAGGGAACAAAGGTTAGTGGTCTTACATTTGTATGTTAATTAGCCTGACATGTACTGATGGTCAGCAGATGTTTCTTAGATTGTTCTATAGATAGCGTGTGGGAACATCAGTTTTCGAACAAAGAGTTGAGTAATTATGGCTGATACAGATCTTATCTAGTGTCGGGGAACTAACAAGCATCTTTATCTATTTACTCACATTCAATCACAGTTGGGGCTAGGGGAGTTTTATGATTACAGAGTTATGCAGTCCCACACCATGATAGCCCATGCTGTGTTTCCCCACTGCAGCATGTATTTTTATCTTTATCACCCTCTTTTCCTCTTTACTCAGCCCAAGCTTACTCTTCAGAGCCAGTTTCTCTCCTACTCTTCACTTTTACCTTTTCAAATAAAGTGCCACTGCTTTTTGCTCATTTCATCCAATTCTTTGTTCAAGATGAGAACTCCAGAAGGAGAGGCCAGCAACCCAACCTGGTAACATTTAGCTGGTGAGCCACTTTTTAGAAGCAAGTTACCCAATAACAGCACAACTTCAGAATCTTGTCCAAAAGCATTTTCAGAACAGTAGAAACTCATTTAACTAAATTTCTGGAGATTGAGAAGTCCAAGATCAAAGCCCCAGAAGACTGTGTCTGGTGAGGACTGTATTCTTGCTGTAAATTTTCATGAGGGAAAAGAGTAACTTTGGGACCACATTTTCCAGCAGTACAGTTACCAGACAGAAGGTGGCTACCTGACCATATCACACCTGACATGAGTAATGGATGAGGTTTTGTGTTACTGCCTTACAGCCCAGCTCACTATAGCAGGTGATGATGGATCAAACAAATTTATAACATCATCTAACTATAGAAAAGGAGAGTTATGGGGCTGGGGATTTAGCTCAGTGGTTCCGCTGCCTGCCTCGCAAGCGCAAGGACCCGAGTTCGATCCCCAGTACCAAAAAAAAAAAAAAAGAAAAGAAAAGGAGAGTTTTGTGAATTGTTTTCAGCTTGGAACTTTTCAAGCAAATTTCAAAGTTTATATGAAAAAGCAGATGTGCAAAATTAACCAAGAAAATTTGAAAAAAGGTATCTATAATGTTCGATATCTCATTGTTTCTGGAAGCTTAGAAGTCCAGTAGTGTGGTGCCAGCATCTATTCAGCATCTGCTCAGCATCTGCTCAGCATCTGGCAAAGGCCTTCTTGCTGCACTGTAACATGGTGAAGAGCATCACATGGCAAGGTAGAGGAGACAGTTATGTGTATTTAAAGTCTCTAGTATCAAAGACTGACTGTGACATATTCATCTTTATATACCCAACCTTTTTTCACAGCACATGATTCATTGTTACATTTGTTATTCTTTAAATGAGAAATTGATCTTCAAAAATCACTGAAAAGGGCCAGGGATTTAGCCCAGTGGTTCCGTCACCTGCCTCGCAAGCACAAGGACCTGAGTTCGATCCCCGGTACCAAAAAAAAAAAAAAAAAAAAAATCACTGAAAGTCTTTTTTTCAACCTATCATATTACTTCTAAGAAACCTCAATATTAAAAAAAATTTGTAGATGCAACTACCCTACTGTTACCTGGTAGGGCTCTTGTCTAGGTTCTTGATGTCCTAAACCAAAATTTGAGCAAGATACCCAAAAGTGTGGTAGCACAATCAAAGGTTTATTTGAAAGACAAAAGACAAGATAAACTCCACCGGGTTGGATTGGTCAGTGAGAAGAGCTCACACCTCAAGAGGGCTTGATGTTGAAAGTTTTAAACCTTGGGATTTGAGGTAGGTTTGAGGGGTTGGTCTAAAGATGACTCCTGCCAAAGCGTGTCTTGACTTGGCTCCTCCATTGTGTAGTGGTGTTTTTGAGCTCTTATGGCCCTTAAAACCCATTCACCAATAGCCATGAGCTCTGGATGCCACACACAATCTGCATAGTCAGTGACATGGTAATTAGTGTTGGTGTCAGCCAAGGATTGCAGACCACTGGGTGTGTGCCCAGGGACTTATTATATATTAGCTAGATTACCTGGCTACCTTTTCCTATTGTAATTTAGACCTGGGCATCCTGGTCCGGGGCTAATGTCTAACTGAGAAGGTAGATCCAGTCCCAGAAAGCAGGCTCCAAGGCAGGCCCTATCTTCTTTCCCCAAACATTTCCTTGATTACCTTACACCTCATATTTAGCCCAGAAAGTGGGCTTTTAGGGAAAGCTCTTTCTTCCTCCAGCTTTTTCCTTAGCTACCTCCTGCCTCATTACCAGATACACAAATACCAACATCAGAACACAAGAAGCGTGAAAAATTAAGGTAACATGACACCTCCAAAAGAACACAATAACTGTCTAGCAACAAAGAAAAGGAAATGAATGGATTGTCTGGCAATTCAGAAGAATGAATTTTTTAAAACTTAATGAGATATAAGAGAACACAAGGGGACAATTCAGCAAAAGTATATGATCTGAATGAGAAATTTAACAAACAGATAATAAAAAAGAGCCAATTAGAAATCTTAGTGCTAAAGAATAGAGGGATTTAAAAAAAAGACAGTTGAGTGCCTCAATAGCAGAATTGATCACGCAGAAGAAAGAATTCCTGAGCTAGAAGACAGGCCTTTTGAAATGATTCAGTCAGATTTAAAAAAAAAAAAGAAAGAAAGAAGGAAAGAAAGAGAGGGAAGACAGAGGGGTGTCAGGAGCCATTCTACGTAATTTTGGGGAAAAATCATTTCACAATTAAATTATGATTAGGCCTAGTCTTCTTGCCTACAGGCAAGCTATGACATGCCAAAACATAACTCCATTTTTGCCTCCGGTCACAGCTAAGACCTCAGTGGTCCCGTGACACTCAAGGGCAAGATTACATCAGCTGAAGATATCCTGGTTCATTGAGAACCAAGTAGTAAGAGAAAGGTTTGCTTGGGGAGGGACAAATTCCTTGCCAGTTTAACTCATCTCACCTACTGTTGTAAGAATGTCTTTGCTCATCTTACCATCCTAATCAGAATCTTATCAGCATAAGATCCTCAAAGTCATAGGATTACTGCCACCCTCCAAGACTTTCCTCTGATTATAAGATCCTTGTCAATTTAGCATTCTCACCGCCTTCTGAGTCATCTGTTACTCCCTAGAAACCCAATAAATAGTGGCAAGCTTGGGTGGCTTCATCTTTGCTGTCCAGAGAAGCACTGATCAGGCCCAGAACCCAGCTTGTTCCTCTAAGTCTCATTTCCTGTCTTTATTCTTTAATTCGCCTTGGGCTGTCATGGCTCACAGGAGACCAGGACCCACTGCAGGGCGTCTGGTAACATCCCCTTTCCCTGTTCCCTACAGAGGGGAAAAGAGAAGAAAAGAAAAAGGAAAAGAATGAAGCAGGTGGGTCTAGAGACTTCTAAGGCAAGACAACTTGCATTGTGAATGTTCCAGATCTTAGGAGAAGAAAAAGGGAAATGGCATAGAAAAGCAGTTCAGGGCCAGGAAGTTAGCTTAGTGGTTCCAGCGCTGGCCTCACAAGCGCAAGGTCACGAGTTTGATCCCCAGTACCAAAAAAAAAAAAAAAAGGAAAGAAAAGCAATTCAAAGAAATTGCTGAAAATATTCCAAATTTTGGAAAAGATATGAACATCCAAGTCCAAGGAACACAAAGGATCCCTATAAAACTCAACCTCCCCCCAACAAAAATCCTCTCTAAGATAGATTTTTATCAGACTGTCAAAAGTACAAGAAAAAGACAGAATTCTATAAATAGCAAGAGAAAAACATCAAGTCACATGTAAAAGAATCCGCATTAGATTAACAGCAAACCTCAAAAAATCTTAACAGGCCAGAAGAGAATAGGATGATTTATTCAAAATGCTGAAAGAATTACCAACCAAAAATACTATACCCAGCAAAACTATTCTTCAGAAATTAAAGAGAAATAAAAACTTTCTAAGACTAACAAAAACTGAGGGAATACATCACCATCAGAATAATTCCTGTAAGAAATGTTTAAGGTAGTCCTACGCTAGAAACAAAAATATGATAACTGTCATCATGAAAACATACAAAAGTACAAATCTCAACAGTAAAACAGCTGGGCATGGTGGTGCACACCTGTAATCCCAGCACTCGGGAGGTTGAGGCAGAAAGATTGCTGAGAGTTTGAGGATAGCCTGGGCTACTTAGTGAGTTCAAGTCCCGTCTGAACTACAAAGCAAGACCTTATCTGAAAAGTAAAACAAAAAGGAATGCTTTTCACTGTTGATGAGAGTGCAGACTGGTGCAACCGCTGTGGAAATCAGTGTGGGGATTTCTCAAAAAACTAAAACTAGAGGTTCCATTTGACCCAGCCATTCCTCTTCTTGGTTTCTTCCCACAAGAATTTAAAGTGATACCAACAGTGATATATGCACACCCATGTTTATAGCAGCAGAGTTTGTAATAGCTAAATCTCGAAAACAGCCCAAATGCCTATCACCAGATGAATGAATAAAGAAGGTGTGGTATTTTTTTATACAATGGAATACTAGTCTGCCATAAAGAAGGATAAACTTGAGTCATTTCTAGGTAAATGGATGCACTTTGAGACCATACTCTTAAGTGAAATAAATCAGACACATGTAAATCTCACATTGTTTCTCTGGTGTGAGAAACTGAAAGTGTAAATAAAGACCAAAGCGTGTAATAGATACTATGAACTAGGAAGAAAATATTCAAATGTAAAGAGGAACTTAGGGAGAGGAGAGGGGGAAAAGGAAGAAAAAGACAAGGAAAAAAGTGAAAATAGAAGAAAAAATTGAAGCAAAGCGTTTGTACATAGGGAGGGGAAGGGACCTGAGAGGGGGAATGGGAAAAAAAGAGATGTGATGTATCATGTACAGGTGCAAATTCCCTATGAGGAGTGTTATTATCATTATGTATGCCTGAAAAACACCAATAAATGTTTTGCTATAAAATACAAAACAAACAAAAAAGTAGAACAGATAATACAGAAGAGAATCAAACTTATCAATACAGAAAACCACCAAACCACAAACATTAACAAAAAGAGGGGAAGAAAGAATATACCAAGCAAACAGGAAAAAAAAGTGACAACGCATATTTGTTTACTTAACAATAACTTTTATTGTATTTTTCTTGTTGTTTTACATGGTTTTGGTACTGGGGATGAACTGAAGGCCTTCACAGAGCTACATTCCCAAACCTTTTTCATTTTTTAATTTGAGGCAGGGTCTTGCTAATTCACTAAGTTGCCCAGGATAGGCTTGAACTTGCACTCTTCCTGCCTCAGTCTGCCAGAGTGCTGAAATTACAGGTATGTGCTACCATACCTAACTAACAATAACCTTGAATGTAAATGGATTAAATTGCCCAGTTAAAAGATGTAAACTGGCTGAATGGGTCAAAAAAGTCATGAGACCCAACAATATGCAGCCTACAAGAAATTCACTTAATAAATAATTTAAAGAGTAAAATAAAGGATGGATAGTAGAGGCCAGGCCTATTGGTGTATACCTATAATCCCAGCACTTGGGAGGCTGAGCCAGGAGGATTACTGCAAGTTTGAGGCCACCCTAGGCTATATAGTGAGTTCAAGGCCAGCCTGAACTACATAGTATGACTCTCAAAAAAAAAAAAATAGATAATAGGAAACAAGGAGTCAAATCTTTTGCAAATGTGAAAGCTACCAAGAGATGGAGGGGGGAGGGCAGGGAGGAGGAGAAGTAAAAAGAATTAAGATGTACCAGCTCCCCACAATGAATGTAATCATTATGTACTGTCAATATATACTAATAAAAATAAAAATTATTTCTAAAAAGAAATTCACTTAGCCCAATGATTGCGAACCTTTCAGATCTTTCAATGATACAAACAGTCCACTGAAGCATGCATGCCATAGGTTCACAACCACTGACTTAGCCAGTAAAGACACACAAATATAATAACAAAGGATGGAAAGAGATATACTATGAAAATAGAAAAACACAAGTGAGCAAAAGTAGCTGTATCTATATCTGCTAAAATAACCTTTAAGTCAAACACTATAAAAAGATTTAAAAGGTCGTTATATAATGATAAAGGGATGAATTCAGCAAGAGGAAATAACAATTGTAAATATATATGCACCCAAAATGGAGTACCTAATTATATAAAACAAACATGGCTAGATCTAAAAAGAGATAGCCCATTACAATCATAATTTTCATCAGTGGACAGATCATCCAGATGAAAAAAAAAAAACATCAACATGTTCGACCAGATGTGTTGAACCTGCAGCCTACAGGCTACATGTGGCCCTAGACAGCTAGTGAGTAATGTGCTCCTCAAGACTGTAGGAGTAAATTGTAATGTGATTTTTACAAGTATTTCCACAACTCCATTGTGTGGTGCTCAAGTGTAGACTGCATAGATGACAACAAAATGCTGTGCAGGAGGAGGCACAGTGCAGTGCCACCTCCCCCTCCTGCTCCTGACACACACAGTCAGCCGCATTTGACTGGCAAGCAATTATTGATACTTCGACCTACCTACACATAGTTATGCCCTAAAGGGGGCATTTATTCTTATTAAACACATATTTCTTATTTAATTATTAAAATTGGGCTTTTGTGTTCTATTTTAATGTTACAATAAAAATATAAAAGAGAAATTTTGTTGCTTATATACATTAACTATATTGTATGTATTTTATATGTGGCCCAAGACAATTCTTCACTCAGTAGCCCAGATCAGTCAAAAGGTGGGATATTTTAGATATTTATGCCATAGTAAGTGGACCTAATTTAAGAGATATTACAGAACATTCCATCCAACAACTACAAAATAGTCTTCTCATCAGCAGATGAAACCTTCTCCAGGATAGACCATGTTAGGCCACAAAATAGTCTCAGAATTCAAAATAAATTGAAGTCAGGCCAGGAATTTAGCTCAGTGGTTCTGCTGCCTGCCTTGCAAACACAAGGTCCCAAGTTTGATCCCTGGTATCAAATAAATAAATAAATAATTTTTGTTTTTAAATAGAGGGCCAGGGATTTAGCTCAGCGGTTTCACTGCCTGCCTTGCAAGCACAAGGTCCTGAGTTCGATCCCCGGTACCAAAAAAAAACAAAATTTTTTTTTTAAATAAATTGAAGGGCCGGGGATTTAGCTCAGTGGTTCCGGTGCCTGCCTCGAAAGTGGAAGGACCTGAGTTCGATCCCCAGTACCAAAAAATTAAAAAATAAATTGAAGTCATAGTATGTGTCTTCTCTGACTACAATGAAATAAACCTACTCATCAACAAGAATTTTAGAAATCATAAAATTTATGGAAATTAAACTTTTCTCTATCCCCCTCTGCTTTTCCCCCTTTCCTCTTCCTCCTCTTCCTCTGCATTTTCCTCTTGTGATGACAGTGAAACTCAGTGTCTCAGGCATGCTAGGCAAGTGTTTTACCACTGAGCCACACCCCCAGACCCAAGAATTTATTTTAATCAAAAAGTTGCATTTTAAAACCCAACACAAAGTAATGTAGTATAAACATGACTCATGTATATTCAAGATAGTGCCATTTTAGGGGATGTGTCAAGGGTCTTGGGTATTTATGTACATGAGATCAAATAGTCTTGAGCAAGATGAAGGAAATCAAAAGCCAAGATAGTCAAATGGCCTATGGAAATTATAGTAGAAGTCTTATAGTGACACATGCCTATAATCCTAGATACTTGGGAGGCTGAGGCAAGAGGATTGCAAGTACCGTGGCAACCTGGGCAACTTAGCAAGACACTGTCTCAAAATAAAATAAGGGCTGAGGATGTAGCTCAATGCTAGAGAACTTGCTTAGAATGCATGAGGTCCTGAGTTGGATCCTCAGTACTGCAAAAATAATAATAATAGTATTTATTCTATAAATGTCACAGAAATAAACATTCAAATATTATTGACAGCACGTGGGAGACTGAGGCAGGAGGATCACCATGAGTTTGAGGCCAGCCTGGGCTACATAGTGAGTTCAAGGCCAGCGTGAACTGCATAGCGAGACCCTATGTCAAAAAAACAAAAACCAAATATTATTGAGTATGCAAATAAGATTTAAAATATATTTATTCAGCATATATAACTTGTAATTTAACATTTTTCTTTTTGTCTTATAGCTCCTTTTATCTATTTTTAAATTACTTTTTTTTAAAGCTACTTCCGAAGAAAATTCCAGGATATCAATGCAGAAGTATTGTGGAATCCAAATGCTATGGGTTATGGAAAAAGAAGATTTAAACCAGGTATGTGCATGACTCCAAGCTCAAGCACAGCTGCCTTTTCTAACGCTGCCCGAATTGCAATTACAAGTGAAAAGGATTTATTTAAATTTCTTGAAGAGCTCAAAAGTAAGAGCCATTTGTTTGCTTTCCACTCCTTAAAAGGATATTTTAATTTTTTATTAGTGTATGCTTGCAATACATCATAGCTACATTTGTTTTGGAGGATTGGTAAATATGGATATGGATATAGTATTTTTTTTGCTTAAATTCTTTTATCGGTACATTTTAAGTGTACAATTCGTTTACATCTATAATTGGGTGCTCGTACCTGTACATGATGTATCTTGGTTCTTATTTTTTTCCCCATTACCTGTGTGTGCCCTTCACCCCCTCCACCCTTCCCTATTTACATAGACTTTGTTTCCATTTTTTTCTTTTCTCAGAATTTTTCCTTTCTATAGCATATCTTGATAACCTTTTTTCCCTTTACTTGCCCCTTCTTCCTCTCTCTCAAATCTATTTCCCATCTCCAACAAGTCTACCTTTTTGTTTCCTGTCATCTCTCCTCTGTTGAACTCTTTCATTCATTTCTTGCTGTCTTAGGCTTCTTGTACAAGAAGCCATGTAATATTTAATTTTCTGTATTTGACCTCACTTAACACAATAGTTTCAAGTTCCACTCGTTTTCCTGCAAATCCCATGACTTCATTCTTTTTTTAAAAAATTAATTTTATTGGTACATTTTAGGTATACAATATAATGGCATTCATCATTGGAAATTTGCACCTTTATATAATTTCTCTTGGTTCTTATTTTTCCCCATTCCCCTGCCCTCCCTTCAACCCCTCCATCCCTCCCTATTTACAAAGACTTTGTTTCCATTTTTGCATTTTCTCATATTAATTCCATGACTTCATTCTTTTTTATGGCTGAAGAGTATTTCATTGTGTATATGCAGTATGATGGAAATATACAGTAAGTGTTAACATTTTTAAAATTTATTACAAAGACTCATTGCCACTAACCACCCTCATAATATTCCCCCTAGCTTCAAACACACTTATTTCATCATTCTTGCAACTTTCTGAAACAGTTCCAGAAGTCCTCTTTCATGACTGTCTTTTCAAGGTGTGATCAAAATACAGTGAATGCTGCCCGGTGCCATCTAACAGAAAGACAATGCCAATACAGTGTGTCTTCATCCACCTTATTTAGAGATCTGGCATCATGCAACTTCTGGCTCTTCCCCAAAGTCAAAATAACCATGAAAGGTAAATGTTTTGGATCAATTCAGGACATTGAGCCAGCCACAACAGTGCGACTAAAGACATTCACAAAACAGTATTTCCACAGATGCTTCAGAAAGTGGCAAGAATGATGGGATAAGTATGTTCAAAGCAAGTGGGAGGGGCCAGGGATTTAGCTCAGTGGTTCTGGAGCCTGCTGTGCAAGCGCAAGATCCCAAGTTTGATCCCTGGTACCAAAAAAAAAAAAAAAAAGCAAGAGGGAGTATTTTGAGGGAGATGGATGATAATGTCTTTTACTATAATAATTTTCTTGCTATGCAGTTCAGGCTAGCCTTGAACTCATTATGTAACCCAGGCTGGCCTGGACCTCCCAGCAATCCTTCTGCCTTAGCCTCCTGGGTGCTGGGATAACAGGTTTGTGCCACCACACCCAGCAGGCTTTATTGATTTTTTAAAGCTGCTCATTTTCAATTTCACTGGATTCTGCCCTGATCTATATTACTTTCTTCTTTGTGTATAATATTTTGTATTTAAACATTCATCATATTTTTTCAATCACACCTCATATATACCACATTTTCTTTATCAATTTTTCTGGTGATGGGCAGTTTCTATAGTGTAGCTGCTGTGAGTTGCACTGCTATAAACATGGGTAAGTATTTACTGTATCACCATACTATGTCTTTAACTCTCAGAAACACACCCAGGTGGGATGTGGCTGAGTCAAGTAGAATTTCTAGTTTTAGTTTTTTGAGGAATTTCCATAGTGGCCACACTAGTTTACCTTCCTACCAACAGGTGTAGAAGTGTTGCTTTTTTCCCCTCATACTCTCCAGCTTTTGTTCTTTTGTGTGTTCTTGGAAGCCATTCCTTTTTTTGGTACCAGGGATCAAACTCGGGTCTTTGCGCTTGCGCAGCAGGCGGCTAAACCACTGAGCTAAATCCGCGGCCCTTGGAAGCCATTCTGACCAGGGGTAAGACGGAATCAGAGTTGTTTTGATCTGTGTTTCCCTAATGGCTAAAGATGCTGAAGCCACTGCTGCTTCTTCATTTGAGAAGTGTCTCTTCAGTTCATTTGCCTATTTTTTTAATTGGGTCATTTGTTTTTTGGTGATTAATTTTTTTTAGTCCTTTATATATTCTAACTATTAGCCCTCTATCAGAGGAGTAGCTCATTTCCCTCCCATTCTGTAGGTTGTCTCTTCACTCTGTTGTTTCCTTTGCTGTACGGAAGCTTTTTAAGAAAAATTTTTGAGACAGGGTCTTGCTATATAGTTCAGGCTGGTCTTGAGCTCACTATGTGGCCAAGACTGGCCTTGAATTAACAGTGATCTTCCAGCCTCACCCTCCAGAGTGCTGGGATTATAGGTGTGCACCATCAAGCCTGGCTGTACAGAAGCTTTTTAATTTGAATAATACTATTCATTGATTCTTGATACTATTTTCTGTGCTATTAGATTTCTATTCAAGAGATCCTTGCCTGTACACACTGTGGCTTAAAGTATTTCCCCTAAGTTATCTTCCAGCAGTTTTAATGGGTTTTTTTTGTTTGTTTGTTTGTTTTTGGCACCAGGGATCGAACTTGGGACCTTGGCTTGCAAGGGAAGCAGCGGAACCACTGAGCTAAATCCCCAGCCCCTGTTTTCATGTTTTTGGTTTGCCGGAAGTCTTTGTTTTGTTTGTTTTTGTGGTGCTGGGAATTAAACCCAGGACTTTTACAATGAACTATATTCCCAGCCCTTTTTTATTATTTTTTATTTTTGAGACAGTGTCTCACCAAGTTGCTAAGTCACCCAGTCTGGGATCAACAAGAATACTGAGATTACAGGTACGTGGCACCATACTAGCTCAATGTTCCTGTTTTTACATCTAAGTCTTAGATCCATTTTTATTTTACTTTAGTACAGGGTGAGATGTATGAATCTAGTTTTAAATCTTCTGGATGTGGATAACCAGTTTTCCCAGCACATTTTCAAAAAGGTTATCTTTTCTCCAACATGTCTTTTTGGTCTTTGTTGTGACTTGTGTCTAGATGTCCCCCCAAAGCCTTATGGAGGCATAGGTGGGGCTTTTCAGAGGCAGCTGGATCTAGAGTGTGTGATGCTGGGATCAAGAGTATGTGATTACTAAATTATTCCACTGGATGGTTTGGCATAGTTCTGGGAGTGGATAATGGGAAGGCCCTCCCTGGGTGTGAGTGCTACCCGCCCTAAGGAAGTATAGCCTGGATAGAACACAAGGGACAGAAGGAGGGCTGCTGTTGTCCCTTGCTACTTCTTTACTACTTTGCTGCCTTTTGTTTCTCCTCTGTGATGTCCCTCTTCCATGCCACCCTGCCCTGAAGCCAACAAACTATGAATTGAAACCTCTACAAACTGTGAGGTAAATAAATCTTTCGTCCATTAATTTTGGGTATCGAGTATTTTGTCTCAGCAGTGAGAAAAAGTAACTAAGACATCCTCTTTGTCAAAAATCAGATGGCTGAAGGTATATGGGGTTGTTTCTGTTGTTTTCCTTTTTTTTTCCCAATAAGTTTATTGGTACATTTTAGGTATACAATACAGTTACATTTATCATTGGGATCTTGTACCTTTACATGACGTATCTTGGTGCTCATTTTTTCCCCATTTCCCTGCCCTCCCTTCACCTCCTCCACCCTTCCCTATTTGCAAAGACTTTGTTGCCATTTTTTTTTTCCTTTTCTCATATTTTTTCTTTTCCCTACTTTCCTTTTCCCTACCCCTCCCACTTCCCCTACTCCTTTAGAACTTTTCTTCCTCTTACACAATACCAATTACACATTTTTTTTTTTGGTACCGGAGATCGAACACGGGACCTTGCACTTTAGAGGCAGGCGCCAGAACCACTGAGCTAAATCCCTGGCCCTCAATTATACATTTTTAAAATTACAAGATCAAGATTTAGAGGGCATTACCACAGATTTTACAGAATCTAAAAGGAAATAGAATCCATATTACAAAAATCTTTTTTGAAATAAATTTGACAACTTCTATGAAGTACCTTGGAAGACAAATTAATGAAACTAACTCTGGAGGAAATATAAAATTTGAATAGCACCTATTAAAGAAAGTATATTCCTAGCTTGAAAACCTATCTATATGACAACAACAGCTCATATACATTTTAACTGATGAATTGTGTCAAACATTTAAAGCAGAAGAAAGAAGAAACACTTCTCCCCTCATTGTGGGAAATCAACATTGTGCTAAAACTAAAACTGGATAAAGATAATAGAAGAAAAAAGTATGAACATAGATAGAAATTTGTTTAACAAACAAACTATTAGAAGTCAGATCTGGCAGGATGTAGAAGGTGGTTTTATTATAGGGATGGCAGTGTTGGTGCAGCATTGGAAGATCCATCCCCATAAGTAATCCTTTTAACAGAAGAAAGGAAAAAGTTATATGACCCTGTCAATAGTTGCAGAAAAAGTATTGGACTAAATTCCACAGCTGTTCATGGTAAAATCTATCAGGAGTCTAGAAGTAGAACAGAACCTACTTAACAGATAAAAGACATGTACTCCATACTTCCAGCAAAAACTCCTTATATGAATGGAAAAGATACAATGCTTTCTCCTTAAGGTGGGGAACAAGGGCAGATAGGCCTACTCTTCATCTGTCCGTTAAAGTTTGAAACCTAGGCCCAAACCAAAATAGTCTGGCAATAAAATGACACAATTAGGATAGAACTGCCAAGGTAGACGCAAAATCTTTATATGTAGATGAAATGATCATCTACAGAGAAAATACTAAGAAATCTCGAGGAGCCCCTAGAACTTGTATTTGAATTTAGCAGGATTAGAAAACACAAGGTATATATAAAAATTCAGGTCTATGTGTACTTGGTGTAAATGAAGAATTGGATATTGAAATTTAAAAGTTATGTAGGAGTAAAAGGACCTAGAAAAGTAAAAAGAAAAAAAAATAACAGTGTTGGAAGACATTTATTACCTAATTGTAAGACTTCCTCTAAAACTACAGTAATCAAGGCAGTGTTGGCATAAGAAAAGACATATAGATCAATGGAATAAAACAGAGAACCTAGAAATAGAACCACACATATATGGTCCACTGATTTTTGAAAGATTATTTAACATTAACATTTTATAGAACATAAACTCAAGAGCAGAGGAAAAGATAGTGTTTTCAACAAATGGTACTGGAACACCTAGTATCCGTATGTAAAAAAATTAACCTCATCCCTTTATTTCCATTCATAAAAATAACTTGAAAGGATCTATGAACCTAATATGAAAGACTAAAACTCTAAAACTTTAAGAAGAAATTATAAGGGAAAATGTTCATGAATTTATGGTAGGCTTTCCTAGGATACAAAAAACATGATGTATAAAAGAAAAAAATTGATAAATGAGATTCCATCAAACTTTAGAACTTTAAAAGACATTGTTAGGAAAATGAAAAGTAGTCCTTAAACAGAACTTATTTATAATACATAGGACCTATGACCAGAATATATAAAGAACTCTTACAGGGCCGGGGATTTAGCTCAGTGGTTTCGCCGCCTGCTGCGCAAGTGCAAGGACCCAAGTTCGATCCCTGGTACCAAAACAAAATTTTTTTTAATTTAAAAAAAAAAAAAGAACTCTTACAGCTCATTAATAGACCACCCAATTTAAAAATAGGCACAAGAAGATGATAAATAGCCAGTAGAGCACAAGGAAAGGTCTACAACACTAGAATCAGAAAAATACTAATCAGTAAAATAACAAGATCATATTATACACTCATTAGGGAGATGAAAGTTAGAAGTTTTAAAAGAACAGATGTCTCTTAGGTGTGAACCAGTTAAAACTTTCTGTTACTGCTAATGTGAATGTAAAATGATAAAAGCATTTTGGAAAACAATATGGAAATTTCTTGTATTACTGTTAAGAAACCAACAGTTCTGTTCTTAAGTTTTTACTTAAGAGGAATGAAAACACATGTTCACAAATAGATTTGTACATACAAGTTGAGTATCCCTTATCTGAAA
>NW_028258483.1:0-63550 GCF_053883595.1 Heterocephalus glaber
TTTTGGTTATACTGTATATGCATTAAGGGATTCTGGAATGCTATGCTAGAAACTAAAACTCATGGTAATTTTTTGGTTTTTTTGAGGTAGGGTCTCCCTTTGTAGTTCAGGCTGGCCCTGAACTCACTATGTAGCCCAGGCTGGCCTCAAACTTGCACCGGTCCTCCCACCTCAGTCTCCCGATTGCTGGGATTACCTATAATCCCACCTATACCTGTACCTATAGCCACCACTCCTGGCTCTGGTAGCTTTTTCCATTGTCTTTATTTATTTATTTTTGTACTGGGGAACGAAGTGGGATCCTTGCACTTGCAAGGCAGTTGGCAGAACCACTGAGCTAAATCCCCAGCCCTTCTGGTAGCTTTTTGAATAGGATTAGAGAAGTGTTGAGAATTAGAGAAGAGGTGACGCAGATTGTACTCTGTGTCATTTTATGCTTTTTTTTTTTTGGTACCAGGGATCAAACTCAGGACCTAGTGCCACTGAACTAAATCCCCGGCCCTATTTTATACTTTTTATATTTGTTCCGTATGACTGCTACACATTTTTAGAAAGTGTGGTTTTTTTTGTGGCATATAGTTAGGAAATTTCAGACAAAACAATCAAAAAATGGAAATCCTAGAACCTACAAGAGTAAAGAATTCTCCTTTTCTCACCAGGTCTGCTGTGGTACGAAGGTCTAACACCAGCCCCCTGGGCTTCCTCAGGCTGGGACCCTGCTCCCCGGCACCAGCAGACACAGTACAGACAGTTGGACGAAGACTCTACTGGGTCTTCCAGGCCTTACTCACCTTCCCTTTGGGTAAGGAAATTTAAAGCAGCTATTTTAACCTCTTATTTTCACTATAACAAATCTGTCGCGATGCACTCTTTTTTAGGAACATGAGTTTACCATAGTAGTGATTCTGACCTGATTGGAGGGCATGACGCTTTCTTCTTACTTTATCCAACTCCTAACTCTCCTTTGAGAACCTCTGTATAAATCTGTTGGGATTGCTGTTGAAAATACAGTCAATAACTGGATCTTGTATATCAAAAGCACTCTCACTGGATTTGGGTTCTAACTGCAGAATCAGAGATCCTAGGTTAAAATGCATAGAGTGCCTTACCTGACTCATCACTCAGACGTCTAAAGATTAAAATACAAAAAGCCTTGGGTCACATTCATCAGAAGCCTTCCATCTCCACTAGGAATATAGTAGCAGCTTTGTTACAGATCTTCTCACTTCACTTAGAAATCATTCATGGTAACAAGGAGAACCCTTATGTAAACAGAAAAACCACAAACCACCCCTTCAGTGAAATTTAAGAGGCAGAGAAAATGCTTCAACTCAGAGTATGGGAAGCCAAAGCTACTAAGTCCACCGCATTAATTTTTTTTTGTACCGGGGATCAAACTCAGGACCTTGTGCTTGAGAGATAGGCAGCCGAACCATTGAGTTAAATCCCCGAACTTCATAGCATTTATGAGAAGCAGCATTGAGGTAATGGGAAAAACAGGTGGTGTGGAGGGGCCCTGGCTGCAGTCAGAACTGCTGGAGGAGAACTAAGGTGGAGAGCAAGATGCCTCAGAAGAAGGCAGGCAGAGCAGGGCTGCATATAACCATTCCCTAAGAGCCCTGTGATAGTAATTTTTTAAAAAACACCAAAAATCAGCTTAAATTTCCTCATCACTTCTTTTTTTTCTTTGGTACTGGGGATTGAATTCAGGACCTTGAGCTTGTGAGGCAGGTGCAGCACCACTGAGCTAAATCCCCAGCCCCTCATCACTTCTTTTTTTAGCTAAAAAAAAAAATCTTCAAGCAAAATTCTGCCCCTTCCTCACCCCGTAGCTGTCCCTAAGGTGTACTCCAAAATCTTTGAAGATAAAATTTAAACCTTATATCTGCAGTCAAGAAAAATGTCTGTGGAGACCTGAAACTATAGTGCAGTTCTAAGAATGTTTTAGTCAGGCTGCAGGAGTAGCCCTAAGCCCTGAGTTGACAGAGGAATTCCCTGACCTACTCCAACAGGCCTGAATTAGTCATTGGCTAGGAGCAGCCCCTGGGGAGGCCTAGCCTCAGCATAAATAGGAATCCACAGGGACGGCAGCTGGGCTTTTGGTCAGTTGTGCTCTTCGGTTCCACAAGGCTCATGCATTTTGTTCAAACTCTTGTGCTTCTGTCTTACACATGCTTGTATAGGCATTGATTCATTTACATGGCCTTCTTTCCTTTTGATCCAGTTATATACTTTTTTTTATATCTTAGCAATATTCACTACATCATTGGTTCCATGTTAGTTCCAAACTAAAGCTTTACGACTTAAAATTTTGTAAGCTATTACAGTATATACTGAGCAGTTTGTGCATATGTTGCCTGTTTGCATCCTTCACTGGTTTTAAATAATTTCTTGTTCCTTTCTCCATCTTTTCTTTTATAGTTGGTACCATTCCTGAGCAGTTTAGTCAGTGCTGCTGTGGGCATCTTCAGGGCCATGAATCCAGGAGTAGAAACTCCTCAGGTAGGAAAATGTATTTGGTATTTTAATAATTTGAATTTCATTATGAATGGATTTAAGTTGTGTTTTTCTGGTCTTATCAGAAGAACTGAATTGATATGAAATATTTCCTCTGCTATCCTATTTTTTAGAATCTTGGTCTAATGTGTTTCTTTTGGGGGGGGGGGACTGGGGAGATTAAACTCAGAATCTTATGCTATTGAGGCAGGCACTGAGCCACTGAGCTACATCCCTGGCCTCCTAATGTGTTTCTGTGTGTCATATAGGTAATATCCCTTTTTACATATAAAAATTACTTTATGAAGATATTCTTAGGAATGAAATAACAGGTAAATTTTGATTGTCACACATATAATGAAAATATAGAAAGTGAAATTTCATGACTTTGATAAATACATACTTTTTTTTTCTTTTTTTTTGTACCAGGGATTGAACTTGGCACCTTGAGCTTTCGAGGCAGGCGCCAGAACCACTGAGCTGACTCCCCGGCCCGATAAATATATTTTTGATGTATTTTGTTTCAAATGATTTTCACATAAAATCTGGATGAAATAGGCAATAAAAATCCAGATAATTCCAGCAAAATTATTATCTGAAATATTTACCTAGAAATCAGTGGGTTAGGGTTAGAGGCTTGTCAAATGTCTCAACTAATTTCCTTACTGCTCAGAATGCATTTTGTGTCTAGAGGCCTCTGATTTTAGAGACACTGTCATTTGGTATGTGCGTGACATAAAATTTGGCCTTCATACTCTTTATTTAAGCTTTTTTTTATGCTGGTGAGCACCTTACAAATCTGAAGAAAGAAGTGAATGAAGGCTATGAACTTTATTAATATTAAATATTAATTTCTTGCAGTTGAGGTACAAATTTCTATTAATTGTTTAATGAATTCTTAGAGGAACCCTGAAGGGCAGATGGGATATCTCCTCCTTATTTATGGAAAAGTAGGTAAACCAGGAGGGGTAGTGACTTCTTCAGTGTCAAACAGCAGCAATAATGAAGAATGAAAAACTAGGCTTTTAGAACTCTGATGCTCCAGCTCTCTCAATTCAGTCCTTCTCCACTTTCCAAATGCTTCCAAGTCAGCTGAAACAGGATCAGTGTCTGAGAACACAACACTAAATCAATTTATCCCTACCTTCTTCGGGGTAGTCACTGTGTAGTGAGACTAGTAGACATAAACTAATTATTTATAGTACAACAGAAAGGTGAAATCTGGGTGTGGTAGCCTACTCCTGTAATCCCAGCACTCCAGGATGTTGAGGCAGAAGGATTACAAGTTCAAGTGTAGCAATACACCTATAATTTAAAAGAGAAGTTTAATTTGGCTCACAGATTAATATATTCTTGATAAAGAGAGAGTATTCAGATAAAAAAGAAAAACATGCTTATTGCTTTACTATATTATATATATGTGTGTGACTAAAAAGATACATGTGAATTATACTTTTATAAGTCAAGTTCTGTTGTATGGGCACGTGAGGAGTTAGTTGAAGGAATCGTATGTAATTTAGAAAATTACTATTTTCTAAGGTTTTTAATATTTTTTTGCTTTCTAAAAATAAGAAACCACCAACAGAGCTAACAGACAATCTACAATATGGGAAAAGATTTTTAGTAGCTGTACCTCAGACAAAGGTCTACTATCTAGAATATATAAAGAATTGAAAAAAATCAGACCCCCCAAATTCAAAGACTCAGTTCAAAAATGGGCCTCTGAGATGAACAGACATTTCTCAGACAAAGAAGTAAAAGCAGCAAACACATATATGAAAAAATGTTCAACATCACTCATCATTGGAGGGATGCAGATGAAAACAACACAGATTCCACCTCACCCCACAGAGAATGGCTGCTATCAAGAAATCAAGTAAATGCTGGCGGGGTTGTGGGGAGAAAGGAACCCACCCTTCTCCATTGTTGGTGGGAGTGCAGACTGGTGCAACCACTGTGGAAATCAGTATGGAGATACCTCAAAGAACTAGGACTAGAGGTCCCATTTGACCCAGCTATTCCCCTGCTGGGTATCTTCCAAAAAGAATTAAAAGAATCATACCACAGTGATATATGTGCACCCATGTTCATAGCGGCACAGTTTGTAATAGCTAAAGCTTGGAAGCAGCCCAAGTGCCCATCAGCTGGAAACTGGATAAAGAAAATGTGGTTTTTTAATAAAATGGAGTACTAAGCCATAAAGAACGAAAAACCAGAGTCATTTATAGCTAAATGGATGCATATCGAGGCCATACTCTTAAGGGAAATAAATAGGATACACATGTGTAAATACTGAATAGTTCCTCTAGCGTGAGAAACTGATAGTGTAAACAAGGGTTAAAATGATGAAAATGAATAATTGATAATTTGAAATAGGAAAAAAGGTCCAAAGACGAAGGAGTGAAGAGAGGGGAAGGGGAAAGGAAAAGAGGGAAAGAAAAAACTATGAGAAAAGAAAAAGAAAATGGAAATGAAATCTATGTAAATAGGGAAGGGTGGAGGGGTTGAAGGGTGCACAGGTAATGGGGGAAAAAAGAAGAACCAAGATGTATCATGTACAGGTACAAACACCCAATGATAAATGTAAACAAATTGTATACCTAAAATGTACCAATAAAAGAACAAAAAAAATAAAGTAAAAATAAAAATAAAGCTTAAGAAAGAGATGATGTAATTCACCATTCATAATATTTTGCCACTAATTTTACTTATGTATTTATAAAATTTATTTCTATAAAAGACAAAACACAATTCTAAAAAACTGAATGTCAGGTTTGGAACGAGATCAAGCCAAGAGTAGTCAGTAAGCAAAGCTTCTATCCCTGTCTGTTTTTAGAAAGTAGATGGTGGGCTGGGGATTTAGCTCAGCAGTTCCGCCTTCTGCCTATCAAGCGGAAAGACACGAGTTTGATCCCCGGTACCCAAAAAAAAAAAAAAAAAAGTAGATGGTTAGGGCACTAAGAATTTCTGTATGCTTTTGATGTTACTGGTGATGGTTTTGCTTGCAAGAAACTCCAGAGAATGTGTAACTAGAACTCAATTAACTAGGCACTGGCCACATTAAGATAAAAGTACCATGTAAGTGGACAACTCTTACGGTAGGCAATAAGGTGGTTGGTTATGTAAGGAGAGGAGTGCCTAGTCTCTCAGTCCCTTGATGTGAGGTCCCCTTAAAGTTCAAGAAAACTGGGAGACAAGTGTTGTCTTTGTAGAGAATATGAATACGCTCGGCTTTAAATGTATCACTGATGAAACTGACAAAACAAAAACATCACTATGCTTGTTATTGTTAGACATAATAAAACTCAGGATAGCTCTATTATCTTTAGGACTTAGACTGCGGTTTGCATATTTTTTAGTAAGGGGTTATCCTGGGTTAGTTTGAAAGTTTATTTTAGTTGCTATGTAAGAAAAGAGAATAATTACATTCATATACCCAAGTGTGGTGCATATAAAGATTAGAAATCATCTTGTTCAATGTAGGTCTTTGTTGTTTTTATTTCCTTTAACCATTAAATTTATAGATCTCTTCAGACCTTGCATTAATCTGAGTTGATAGCCACAGCTAAAAACAGCCGATCTATCCATTGTCATTAAATCTCCTGAGAATACAATAGCATACTTATTTTGTAAAGTTTGCCTAGCTAGTAATTAGACTGTCTCAAGAAAAGTAAGACACTCATCAGAATTCTCACTAATAATTGTCTTCTAATTTCTTAGGGTTTTGCCTTGTACTTCCTCACTTTGGGTTACTATTACGTTCATTTTCTTGGTAGGTTCTCCAGTGCCACAGGCTCAGTCACCGCAGTCTCTCTTATTGGGTGCTAGGCTGCAAAGCGCCCCCACCCTCACTGACATCTATCAAAACAAGCAGAAGCTCAGAAAACAGCACTCTGACCCTGTGTGCCCATCCCATGCTGGGGCTGGGTACAACTACTCACCTCAGCCGAGTCTGCCTGGCAGCCTTCGAACCTCTCCCACCAAGCACATGGGATCATCTCCACGGAGCTCTGATTGGTTCTTTGAAAATCCTTTACCAACAATCATTGGCTCTCCTACTAAGGTGTGTTTCTGAAAGCATTTTGTAGATTGTGAAACTGGTATAATATTTTATGGAAAGGATTCATGATAAGAATAACCGTAAATGTTTTTTTTTGGTACCGGGGATCGAACTCGGGACCTTGCGCTTGCGAGGAAGGTGGCGGAACCACTGAGCTAAATCCCCAATCCTAACAGCCCTAATTTTGATGAGCACTCACTATGTGCCAGGCACGGTGTAAAAACTTAACATGTTGGGCCGGGGATTTAGCTCAGTGGTTCTGGCGCCTGCCTCGCAAGCGCAAGGTCCCGAGTTTGATCCCCGGTACCAAAATAAATAAATAAATAAAACAAAAACTTAACTTGTTGAATACTGTATGTGTGTGATCCTATTAATCTTCAGAAAAGGAAATTGAGGCTCATAGAGCTTAAAACACATGTTACAAAGAGAAGAATCAGTGTTTTAAATTAATTTTATTGGTACAGTTTACATATACATAACAATCACATTTATCAAAGGGAGTTTTACCTATACATGATATATCTTTTTTTTTTTTTGGCAGTATGTAGAAAGTGGTTTTATTATAGGGATGGCAGTGTTGGTTCAGCATTGGAAGATCCACCCCCAAAAGTCATCATTTTAACAGAGGAAAGGAGAAAGCCATATGATCCTGTTACTAGTTGGAGAAAGAGTATTGGACTAAATTCTACAGCTGTTCATGGTAAAAGCTATCAGGAGACTAGAAGTAGAACAGAACCTTCTCAACAGATCAAAGACATGTATTCCATACTTCCAAGAAAAACTCCTTCTACGAATGGAGACGATACAATGCTTTCTCTCTAAAGTGGGGAACAAGGGCATATATGCCTACTCTTCATCTGTCCATTAGACTTTGAAACATAGGTCTAAATCAAAATAGTCTGGCAAATAAAATGACACAACTAGGATAGGATTGGCATGGCAGAAGCAAAATCTTCATATGTAGATGAAATGATCATCTACAGAGAAAATACTAAGAAATCTCTAGGAGCCCCTAGAACTTGTACTTGAATTTAGCAGGATTAGAAAACACAAGGAATATATAAAAATTCAGGTCTGTGTATACTTGCTATAAATGACAAACTGGATATTGAACTTTAAAAGTTATGTAGGAGTACAAAGGACCCAGAAAAACCAAAAACAAAAACAACAGTGTTGGAAGATGTTTAGCACCCAATTTTAAGACTTCTAAAGCTACAGCAATCAAGGCAGTGTTGGTGTTAGGAAAGAGATATAGATCATTTGAATAAAACAGAGAATCTAGAAATAGAACCACACATATATGGTCCACTGAGTTTTGAAAGATTATTTAACATTAGCATTTTATAGAATATAAACTTGATTCAAGAGCCAAGGAAGAGATAGTGTCTTCAGCAAATGGCACTAGAACACCTGGGATCCGTGTATAAAAAATTAACCTCAACTCTTTCTTTCCATACATGAAAATAACTTGAAGGGATCTATGAACCTAAATATGAAAGCCTAAAAGTATAAAACTTTAAGAAGAAATTATAAGGGAAAATATTTATGAATTCAGGGCAGGCAAGAACTACCTAGGATACAAAAAACATGATGTATAAAAGAAAAAAATTGATAAATGAGATTCCATCAAAATTTAGAACTTTAAATGAAATCATTAAAATGAATAGTAGTCCTTAAACAGACCATATTTACAATGCATATAACCTGTGAGCAGAATATATAAAGAATTCTTAGAGCTCATTAATAGACAACCCAATTAAAATGTAGACATAAGAAGATGATAAATAGCCAGTATAGCACAAGGAATGGTGTGCAATTCTAGAATCAGAAAAATACTAATCAGTATAATAATAAGATTGAATTATACACTCATTAGGGAGATGAAGTTAAAAGTTTTAAAAGCCTTGTGATGACTTTTTCTTTTTGTTGGATTCTCCCCCTTTGCGTTTAATTTGTCATGCCCAATGGATTCATTCTGCTGGGTTTCCTGGGGTTGTGATCCTCATTGTCTTTTCCTAGGGTATTGTCTAAATTTTTTTGGAGTGCCGGTTTGGTATTCACGAAGTTCCTGAGGTGCTCTTTATCATGAAAGCATCTTATTTCTCCATCAATTTTGAAAGATAGTTTTGCAGGGTACATCAATCTGGGTTGGAGGCTGTTTTCCTTTAGGGCTTGAAATACATCACTCCAAGGTCTTCTTGCCTTGAGGGTTTGCACTGAGAAGTCTGCTGTGATTCTGATGGGCTTTCCTTTGTATGTGATTTGTTTCTTTTCTCTCACTGCTTGTAGAATTTTATTCTTCTGTTGGATTTCTGGAATCCTAACTATTATATGCCTGTGTGTAGATTTTTTTTGATTAAGGTTAGCTGGAGTCCTACATGCCTCACTTATCTGTATGTCAAGTTCTTTTCCCCTGCTTGGGAAGTTTTCTGCCATCACTTCTGTGAACAGTTTTTTTATGTCATGTGCACTCTCTCCTCTTTCTTCATTGACTCCAATCAGTCTTACGTTATTCTTCTTTGCATCGTCTAGCAGCTGCTGGATTGATTTCTCATGTTCCCTTACAATTTTAAAGCAATTTTTCTTTTCCTCCTCACTAATTGCAATCTTATCTTCTATATGTGAAATTCTATGCTCATATTGGTTCATTCTGCTGTGCAGACTTTCGATGGAGTTTTTAATCTCTTGGAAATGTGTTTGTATCTGTTTTATGGATTCCATTTGTTTCCTATGTTGGGATTCCATCATGTTCCTCAGATCCTCTTTTTTTTATCTGTGTCCTCTCTAGATTTATTAATCATGTCTTGCACCATGAGCAAAATCTTTGCTGTTACCTGAGTAATTATATCTGATTTCATTTTTCCCAGATCCTCTTTTGTTGCCAGTTCAGAGAGTCCAGGTGGTTGAGTATCAGAGTGTTCCATCTCATTTCCCTTTGGGGTTGCTGTAGGTGATCTGGAAGTCTGTTTTTGAGGCTTGTTTATGTGTCTTCTCATTTCCACGGTGGGGGGTGTGTGCTTCTGTCACCTACGGTGGCTCACCTTCTCTGCCCTAGGAGCTTGGGAGGATGGCATTGGGGGATCTTCCTTCCGGGTGCTGGGACCGGCTGAGCTTCACTGTCCTAGGAGCTTGGGATGGAGGTGGGGAGCTTCCTTCCGGGTGCTGGAACCCGCTGAGCTTCACTGCCCTAGGAGCCTGGGATGGAGGCAGGGAGCTTCCTTCTGTGTGAGTAAAAGCTTTCTTTGTTTTAGTTTATTCTTACATGAGAGTAAAAATAGAATAAACTTCCAAACAAATCAAAACACTTTTGGGGTTTTTTCCCTACAGTTATGTATGTTGTGTTGTCTTTGTTACTCTTCTCTATGATTTAATCTATATTCTGATTATATCTTACAGATGATGGAAAGGTGTATAAGAATAGATTGCTAAAAAGTGTGAAGGTCCTTGATGGTGAGTGAGAAGCATGGTGAAAGAACAAATAAAAAATCCTTGTGTTAGCATTTTCTTTTAGATGTTCCAGGTTTGCTTCCTGCCCATTTGTTGATCCATTGTTTTATATATATATACATATATATATATATATATATATATATATATATATATATATATATGTATATATTTTCCCCCCCCCGCTACCGGGGGATAGAACTTGGGACCTTGTGCTTGCGAGGCAGGCAGTGGAACCACTGAGCTAAACCCTCAGCCCTTCAAGTGGGATTTTTGATAAGTGACTATGATTAGCATTTTTCGTTCTTGAGGATCACTACTCATATTAATCCATATCCTTCTTTCCTAAGGGCCACGGGTCAAAATTTAAAAAGTAGAATCTCTTTTGGAAAATGTGGGAATTAAAATAAAAGATGAAGAACTTGAGGAACTAATGACCCAGCTATCAACTGATAGTAAGTATAGATGTCACTGTGCACTTCAGAACAATATTAACCCTTTCTATTAGATCTGCTGAAAGCATCCTTTTTAGTACCATAATGAAATAAATACAAAAAAGAAGACTTACTCCTGACTCATGAAGAAATACCACCTTCAAAAATGCCTTTAAAGGGCCAAGGATTTAGCTCAGGGGTTCTATGGCCTGCCTCGCAAGCGCAAGGTCCCAAGTTCAATCCCCAGTACCAAAAAAAAATGCCTTTAAAAATGTAGGTTAAGGATACCACTTGCTGGAGTCAGCCGTGCCTGGGAATACCACACTCTTAAGAAGCCTTAACAATGATAAATTGAGCTGGGCATGATGGTGCACACCTGTAATACCAGCATTCTGGAGGCTGAGGCAGGATTGCTGCAAGTTAGAGGCCAGCCTGGGCTATACACTGAGTTCAAGGCCAGCCTGAACTTCATAGCAAGACTGTCTCAGAAAACTAAACCAAACCAAAAAAAAACAAAAACGTAATAAATTGGAAGGATAATTGAGAGAAAATTTTAAGAGAAAAATTAAGAAAGTCAAATGAGCCCGGAGAAAAGGGTTACAAGACAATTAACTAATATCCCTAATGTAGAAAAAATAGTCCTTGTATGGACTGGGAACAGCGGTGCAAACCTGTAACCCCAGCTATGCTGGAGGCTGAGGCAGGTGTATTGAGGGTTCAAGGCCAGCCTGGGGTACATAGTGAGTTCAAGCCTGGCCTACATAGCAAGATTGTGTCTCAAGGGCCAGGGATTTAGCTCAGGGGTTCCACCACCTGCCTCACAAACACAAGGACCCGAGTTCGATCCCCAGTACCAAAAAAAAAAAAAAAAGATTGTGTCTGAATCAATCAATCAATAAGCAAGCAAGTAAGCTGGGGGTTTAGCTCAGTGGTCAACCATTTGCCTTACCTAGCGTACCCTAGGCCTGGGTTCTATCCCCAGTACCACAGAAAAAGAAAAAAAATCCTTGTTCATTGAAAAGAAACATAGTAAGAATAAATAAGCAAATAAGCATATAGGTAATTCGTAGAAGAGAAAATGTAATGTAAATGCCCATTAACATATGAAGAGATATTTAATCTTACCAATAATCTTGAAAATACAAAATAAAACGCAATACAGAACCATTGTCATTCGTTGGACTAGCAAAAATTAACAAGATTGATAATATCCAGTTTTTCTAATGGCATTTAAGAGTTGACATTGTTATATATACTTTTGGAAATATAGTCTGGCAGTAGCTAGGGAGAAAAACATTTTCCCTGATGAATCCACTACATTCCTTAAGTGTAGTGTACAATATTTCTTTGTACTTAGTCATGGTGCCTGTTGTACTACAAACTTGCTGACAAATAAATTAACCCTACTTAATCTTAGATTCTTCATATGTAAAAGGGAGAGTTGAACTAAATGATTCTCTATGGTCATTTCTTACTCTCAAATTAATATAGATAATTAGGTGCATGTAAAGCACCTAGTGCAGTCCAGAATACTCAGTAAATGTTAATGATATAGTGAGGAGGAGACAAAGAAAAAAGGTGTTGAAAAATAAAAAGAAGGAAATTCTATGATCTATGAATATATTTTGGTTATTATAAAAACACAAGCTATAACAACATTTATTAATTGTAAGTTTTATATAAATAAATAAAAACAGGATACAATTTAGGGCATTTTACAGGAAATAGCACTGGGCTCATTGTCTTCCTTCTCCACTACTCCTGTCCTTATTCTCAGCAATTTCATTATCTTCCTTACATATCAGGAACTTTTGACTTTCCTGTGCCAGGGACCCCTTTGAAAGTCTAATGAACAGATCACTTCTGAGTACATTTTAAAATGCATTAAATACATGTAATTGCAAAGAAGCTAATCATATTAAAATACAATTATCAAAACATTTAAGATATAAATTGTTAGCACCTATTAAGCATTTAACAAGTTCTAGTAGCATGTCACATTTTCAAGTAGTGATGAGCATAAACAACATTTCAATATATTTGCAGCAATATCTCTGTGACATGAAAATGTCAGTGATTTATGTTAGTAACAAAAGTTACAGATTCTGCTACTACCACAGATTGTTGCCTAAATTAATAATTGAGAAAAATGATGCTAAGTTTCAGTTAATGGTTAGTGAAAATAAAGTTGTTTATTCTCCAATTGAAGCTCAAGGAACCCCTGAATTCTCTCAATATAGGGTAGAGGAAGCCCGAGTTAAGAATCCCTGGCTGAGGGCCTGGGATTTAGCTCAGTGGTTCCACCACCTGAGGTCCCGAGTTTGATCCCGGTACCAAAAACAAAAAAAAAAGAATCCCTGACTTAGGTCATCCGTATAACACCATGACTTCCTGTTCCTTGACCTCTTTAATTTCGATCATCTTTACTGCCTTTCACCTTAACTACCACTCATACAGTAATGACTTTATCCTCACCTATTTCTTTATCATCTCCCAAATCTCTCTCACATATAGTCTCCCAGTTCACTTACTATGCAGACATTTCCAGTTTAACACCATATAGCAATTCCTGGGGGGGGGGGGAACCTCCCATTTCATAAAAATGCCCATTAAAATAACTGAACTTAATTTTGGAAACACACTTAAAATCTTTGCCACTTTGTAACCAGAGCACCGGCAAAAGCTTTAATTGATACTACCTGAGGAAAGTTGAACAGTCCAGGCAAATGGCTCAGTGTCTGGAAGCTACTAAAAAGGCATATGTACACACATCCTGTAAAAAGAGCTGAAAAGTTGTTTGCTGCTCTGAGATAATGTGGATGGAAGATCTCTGAACTATTGAACCTGATTTCTGTCCTGTATCACTGGCACTTGTCTTGTTTTTGGTTTGGTTTGGTTTTTTTTTTTAATAAAACAGTAAGTGTTCCTGCTATAGCTGCTATAGCTTCTCGCTGACAGTTCTACTTCTTTGAATTTGGAAAATTATATATGACTCCACAGGCTTTCTACATTGCTGTGACGTTATTCCGTTTACCAAATGAATATGAGGCACTGGTGCTAATGAAATGTATGCTGCAGCAGAACAGTGTAGAACTCCAACTCCATCTTCTCTTTAGTCACATGAAGACCTTCATGCCTCTCGCCCTACAACTCTCGTTATTCAGTACCTCCTCTCACTACTATGCTCTCATTGCTTTCCTTCCTTAAATTAAATTATACCCTTAACATCGTAATACCTTACAAACTCTCAGAACTCCTGGCAAACTTGCTTAGCAACAACAGAGCCATCTCCTTACTATATGACCTCTTTAACTTCAATCATCTTTACCTGTCATTCACCTGAACTACCACTTATACAGTAATGCCTTTATCCTCACCTTTATCTTCACTTTACCTTTGAACAGCTTAAGATTGCTGGAGAAAATCACAAAATCATGCTAATAGAAGTCACTTCACATAATGGGCACAGTAATTTTATAGCTTCTGTGTTCAGATTTCCAATGCCTCCTTACCTTAAGTCTGAGCTGATGACTTCACCTCAGACTTCACACAGAAAATGGATGCCATTAGATAAGAATGTCCTCATTTTCCTGCCTCCATTCCTATGCACCTACCAAACCCATGCCCATATGCCCTACCTTTTGTTTTGCTAGACAGGGGAGAGAACCACTGGGCCATCTTTTCATTTCTGTTCTGGTTCCCATTTCCTCTTACATTCTCAGACTTAACTCTTCCAATATGATATTCTCTTTCTGGCCTGAATTATTAATTTCTCCCTCCTACTGTCTCTGTTTCCACTGGTATGCAGCCGTGCTTTTCTATCATACTTGTTCCCTGCCAGCTACTGCTCTAATTCTTAGTTCCTCTTTACAATAGAGTTGTCTCAAAAAGTTGTCATTACTCATTGTGTCTCTTTCCTCACCTCCCATTCACTCTAGATTTCCATGTCCACCATAGCACTGAATTAGCAGCTCTCAACCTCCTGCCAAGGTTCATAGTCAATTCTCTTCTCTTATTACACTTGACGTCTTGGAAGTATTTGACACAAGTGGCCATCCCCTGTTTACTGGAACCTTTTTCTCATTTTCTTCACATTTCTTTTTATTAGTACATATTTTCTTCATATTTTTGAAGTCTCATTCTCACTTGGTTTTCTTCTTCCCTCACTGACAGCTTCTTCCCCATTTCCTTTTCTGACTTTTCCTTGCCTAGAAGATCTCTCATTAATAAAGTTCTTCAGGGCTAGACCCATGGCTGTCTTTTTATCTATACTCTCTTCCTAGGAGATTGCATCCAGTTTTATTGGATCAGATATCTTCTCTAGCTTAGGTAATACTGAGGAAATGAAAATATGTAGGGTCAGGTTCATTTCTCCTTCTCCTTACGTTTAACTGAAACCAGTCACTTCTTAATTTATGTTACTCTGGTGGTCTCGAAAGCAAAGAAAAAAGGAAGATATAATAATGATTCATTATAGATTGAGAACTTTGTAAGATAACATTTATCTCTAAGGATGTCTAAATTACAAGGAAAATTAGAAAAAAGATCACTGGATTCCTCTGATTTTCATTTTCTCAGAATTCAGTGCGATGTAAATTGTGTCATTCTCAGTAACATCAGCTTATCTGTGTCTGAAGCATATTTCCCTTGTCTTACAGGTGATAGAACTGTTGATCTGAAGGATCTAATAGATGCAGTCAGTTATATCAAGGGTGAGTTGTGAGACGTGGTGGAAAAATTTTATAAATAGCATTTTAATACTTTAAAATTAATGGTACAGAAAAATATTTTCCATTCATAAAAGTTTAAATTTTTTCATAAAACATGCTCTATTTTTACGGATGCTGCTGGACTTCAGTAAACAATAATCTGTTTTTAACATATCAATGCCCATGATATTATCTGAAGTTTTTTCTTTTTTTGTTTCTATTTTTATTAGTATGTGTTTGCAGTACATAGTGATGACATTCACTGGGGAAAATTGGTACATGTGCATAACACATCTTAATTTTTCCCATCCCTTTCCTCTCCTCTCCCTTTCTTCTTCCATCTCTTAGTCCCCTTCCTATTTGCAAAAGAAGTATCTTCCTACTTCCTATTATCTGTCTTTAATTTTGCTTTATAATTTATTTTTACTTTGGATTTCTTATGTAAAAGAAGCCGTACAATATTTAAACTTGTGTGTCTGATTTATTTCACTTAACATAGTCTCAAAGTGCATCTTTTCCTACAGATGACTCAAGTTTGTCCTTCCTTGTGGGAGAGTAATACTCCATTATGTATAAATACACATTTTCTTTTTTCATTCATCTGTCGATGGACATGTAGACCACTTCCAAGATCAAGCTATTATGAGTTGTGCTGCTGTAAGTATAGATAATGCATGTATCATTATAATATGATGTCTTTTTTCATTTTTTGTTAGTACATGTTTGCAGTACATAATGATTACATTCTTCATGCGGAGTTGGTACATGTACCTAACACATCTCAATTCTTTTTCCATTCTTTACTCCTCCCCTCTTTTCCCCTCCCTCTTCCTCCCCCCATCTCTTGGTCCTCTTTCCCTTCATGAAAGAGGACTTCCAGAACTATTTCAGTAAGTAACAAGAGCAATGGGGCAAATGTGTTTGAAACAAGGGAGAGCATTTTGAGGGGGATTAATGGCTGGGTGTCTTACTGTAATAGTTGTGGAGGGTTTTTTTTGTTGTTTTTTTGCACCAGAGATCGAACTCAGGACCTTGCACTTGCGAGGCAGTTGCGGCAGCACTGAGCTAAATCCCTGGCCCTATAATAATTTTTTATTTAAACGTTCACTGCATATTTTGATCACCCCTTGTACATGGGTGATGATATATATAAGTACTACGATATTGTTTTGTAAATTGCCCCAGAATATTTCTGTAATTCATTTCTCATCTTTCTAAGGAGAGGTGATTGATATTGAGAATTTAGTCAACTTTCTAGCAAATGAGGGGATTGAACTCACAGAAGAAGAAATAATCATTTGACATTTATTGGTGAGAAGTTTTTTATAATTATCTTGTCTTTCTAAAGGTATATTTTTGTTATCCTGTACTGAAGAGCCTCAGAAACTATCTTGATTTTTGTATCATCTAGTACAGTGCTTCCTAAACTTAAATGTGCCTATGAGTCACCTGGGCAACTTGGAAAAATACAGATTTTGGTTCGGGTCTGTGGGGCCTGAGATGCTCCATGTCTAATGGATGCCCAGGTGGGGCCAATTGCACAGACCACACTTTGCCTGTAAAGTACGTGAAAGATGAAGAAAAGCAAGGATATGTTGAGATTATGACTAGACTTTTATTTCCTAAACCACAATATGCTAGTTTGTGCCTGAGGGCATGATTCCTGCCCCAAAAAGTAAGGGAAGATATTAGAGTGATTAAAATTTAAAAATAAAAATGAGTATTAGGGAGAGACTCGTAAGAGAAGCAAGAAAAGATTGGAATCAGTTGACTTTGCTTTATTGAGATTTCTACTGACTTGAGTTACATGTCTCAGCTCCAGACCCTTGTGTTATATAACTACTTTAAAATTTCTACTACTTTTTTTGTTGTTCTGATAAAAAAAAATTAAGCATATTGGAGCGTAGCATTTTTACCATAACATTTTAATGACGTTGCCAGATAATTTCTATAGTTCTGGCCTTAAATTTAAGATGGTGTCCTGAGCTGGAGATGTAGCTCACTCACAGAGCACTTGCAAGGTCCTGGGTTTGATCCTCAGTAATGAAAAAAACACTCCAGCATAATCCCCATGTACTCCTAAGGAGCCTCCTCCCCTACTTTCTTTATGTTATGCTCCAAACCAATGGAACTACTCACAGTTCCTTCAGAATACCTTGTTCCTTCCTACTTTTATCCCTCAGTTAACACAATTTCCCCTGTCTAAAATACTCCTCCTCCCTTCCATCTCCATCTATCCAAAGTCCAAGCATAAAATCCTATTTCACTGCCCCATGTTCACTGTTACATTCCTTGATTCCTATCACTATCCATCCCCTGGTCAGAAGTCCACTCTTCCTTCCCCGAACTCTTGTGGGCTTTGTTGGTACAACTCATTAGAGACTCAGAATATGCTGCCTCGTTCTTTTATTGTTTTTTATATGCTTCTGGTTCCCTGAGAACACAGAAATCAGTTTCTTGATTTTCTTTTTTCCTTTGTGGCTCTAGGGATTAAACCCAGGCCTCTACCACTGAGTTACATCCCCAGTCTAGAAACCACTCTCTTAAATCTCTGGTTTATCTCCCCATCTCCAAAAAACTCCCTTGGTGTTTCTTTTTTCAATGAATGTGCATAAATTCACTTGCTTAAGCCAAACTTCTAAGCATAATCTTTGCTTTCTCCTCTCTCAGCCTCCCACATTTATTCACCAAGTTCTATTAGTTTGTCCTACACAGTTCTACGTTGTCCACCACTTTTTTCTCGCATTTTCTATACCCTAATACTGATCAGCGTCATCTTTTGCCTGGATAATTGTAGCAGCCTCTTGGCTAATCCTGCTGCTTTCAGGCATGTTTCCTTCCAATCCTTTCACTGTCCACATCCATCCAGGCTTGAAAACCTAAATATGATCATCAAAACCTAAATATGATGTTCTAGTACCTAAATATAATCATGCCACGCTCATGGTTTAAAACTTTTTTTTTTTTGATACCGGGGATCGAGCGCAGGACCTTGCGCTTGAGAGGCAGGCAGCAGAACCACTGAGCTAAATCCCCGGCCCTCGTGGTTTAAAACTTTTAAAAGACACTCCATTTGCTCAGAACACCTTTCACAATATTAATACTATACATCTCCAGCCTCCTTTGCATTCTTCTGAACATGATCAGGTTCAGTTGCACAGACTGATTTGAAAGTTCAACAGATGTCTTGTCCTGAAACAACTATATATGCTGTCCCCTTGTCTGGGAAACAATTCCCTTCTCTAAAAGAAGCCCCTAAACCCTCCAGTTTGCTTAGATAACCTCATCTCTTGTGCTTGGGAAATTAGGCATCAGTCTTCTGCTTAGGGACTCAGGTAGATTAGAGAAATGTGCACTTCTCTTGCTCATCAGTAGTTGGGGTTTTCTTTGAATCTTCAGTCTCTCCTTTTCATTTCTTCTACTATATTGCTGAAATTTTGTTTTCATAATCCCAACATTCCCCAACTCAAGCCTGGGTGGGTAACTGATTTTACTGAAACTGCTTTGAACTGAATGGATATCTTTACCCTTACATATTCTATACCATGTATAACTTAGGGGAATTTTTATTCAGTTTCTGTTCCACAAGTTCTGGCCTTTTGTTGCTAGGGACAGTCAGAACAAACTATGTTCAGACTTCTAGAGGAGAGGCGAAGAGATAAATGTTGTTAATATCAAAACTAAAATGTGTTGGGTCAGGGATTTAGCTCAGTGGCGCCATGCCTGCCTCGCAAGTGCAAGGTCCTGAGTTCGATCCCTAGTACCAAACGACAACGACAACAACAAAAAAAAACCCCTAAAGTGTGTAATGTTTTGTAGGACTAAAAGATTAAGTCTGCTTGACTTACAGTGAACCTAAAATTGTCCCTCCTCCACCTTGCCCTTTCCTAATAACCCTGCTTTCTTCCCCCACAGTTTCTACTATCAAGTTTATTTATTTGCATACTTTTAAAAAATTATTTCCCTATCAGAATTCCTGAGGATGCCTCTCAGGTTCCCTTCCTGTGCTTTCTCCTTTCTGGTGGCATCATGGAAAAAGCCTTCTGTCCACTTGTCTCACAGCTACTCTTTTTCTACCTTTTTCTATTGTCGCTTCTCTTGCAGGTACTGCTCTGGCCTGGATATGGTATTGTAAATCCCCAGGTTTCTATTAAGACACTTTTGCCGGTAATGTAAATTACTACAACCATTATGGGAAACAGTATATAAGTTCCTAAAAAAATTTAAAATGGAGCTACCATATGACCCAGAAATCCCACCCTTGGGTATATCCAAAGGATATGAAATCAATATGTCAAAGAAATATCTATATTCCCATGTTTGTTGTACTATAATTCCCAGTAGCCAGGATCCGAAATCAGTCTAAATGTTCATTAATGGATGAATGGAGTTTTAAAAATGATATGTATGTACACACTGGAAAACTATCCTTAAAAAAGAAGTAAATACTGTCATTTACAACAGTGTGGATGAGCTTAGAAGATTTTAAGTAAAATAAGCCAGGCACAAAGAGACAAACAACAGATGATCTTACTTATATGTGGTATCTAAAAAGATGACCTCTTAAAAGCAGAGAGAAAAATGGTGGTTATCAAGGGTTGGAGTTGAGGTACAACTGGGGAGATGTGGCTCAAAGAATATGAAATTTAGCTGGGTGTGGGGTGCATGCCTGTAATCCCAGCAGTTGGGAGGCTGAGGCAGGAGGATCACCACAAGTTTGAGGCCAGTTTAGGATACACAGTGAGTTCATAAATATATGCAGTTTTCATTTGTTGATTTAAAATAAGTAATTTTTGCTGGGTGTGGTAGTGCAAACCACCTCTAATCCTAGCACTCGAGAGGCTGAGGCGGGAAGATTGCCACAAGTTCAATGCCAGCCTGGGCTACATAGTGAGTTCAAGGCCAGCCTGAACTACACAGCAAGACCTTGTCTCAAAAGAACCAAAAATAAATAAATAAAAGTAATTTTTAAAATATCATGCTGTACGTTATAAATATGTAAAACTTTTGCTTCTCAATTTTAAAAATAACCATGCTTGGATGCAGTGACACACACCTATAGTCCTAGCTACTAAGGAACATGAAGCAGAAGAATCACTCTACCCCAGGAATTCAAGGCCAGCCTGGACAACATAACAAGACACTGTTTCCAAAAAATAAACAAAATAAAATAAAAAGGGAAATAAACCTCTCGATTTCTTAACTTCTCAGTAGCAACTACTTTCTATCTATTTTTCTAGCTCTGTTCTCTACATCCCCATTAATATCCTCCAATATTCACTGATCCCACTTTGTTCACTTCCATAGGTCAGACTTTCATGATTTCCCTACCTAATGTTAACTCATTAAATGAAGGGTACCCACCTATGTGCTAGGTTCTGTATCAAATGCTAAGGACACAAAAAGAATGAGTCATAGCCTTTGTCTCCTCAAAGACCTTATAGTCAAATAGAGGAATAAGCACATAAGCAAAATGGTTTTGATATAATGTGGTACATGTATGCAGAAGTTAATTTGGGAACATTTAGCCAAGACTGGAGAAAAAACATGGGGAAAGATCATTCCAGTCAGAGAAACATACCCTGTGCCTTCATGGTAACGAGCACAAATATCTTGGTTCTCAAAAAAATACTTGTCAGAACAAACACAGAGCTGGTCTTTCCTTTTTCCAACTCAAAGCATTTGCCAACATATTTCTCTCCATTTCTTCACATTTTTAAAATATTGCCAATCTGAGTTGGAAAAGATGCTGCTAGATTTTAGATTTGGTTGTATTTGTGGTATCTTTTTCCCATTTGTGACCTATGGAATATCAAGACATTCCTTGAAATACATAAAAGAGAAACTATGTTAAAGAAGTAGAAATAATTATATCCCTAAAACAGTGTCTTGTATTTTATCATACTCACCTGAGAGAAAAATAAATCCAAATTCCAAAGGTAACTCATAGAAGTTTCAGCCTGTTATTTTTAATAACGTCACAATTTTATCAACTGTAACAAGTTTTTATGTGGCTGCCTCTGAATCTGAACCAAAATGTTTTACAGGAAAGGGAAAGGTTACTGTGGATTCAATAATGGAGGGCCTGAAGAAGATTACACGTGAGTGAAAATTTATGCTCTAATACAGTATTAAACTGATAATCTGATGCTAAATATTTAGGTGTTTTCTTGGTTACAAAAGTAGATGATGATGATGATGATGATGATGATGATGATGATGATTATGCTGTGAAATGGATCGATAGAGTAAAAGTAGAACTTTTCTTCTGCCCTCCTCCCACAAATGAAGAATCTCAATCTTGTATTTCATTTTTAAGTAATTTTGATTTGTTCTCTGCACCTGCATTTCCCAAATGTGACACAAAAAACTCAACAAGTCTGACTGTGTTTCAGAAAGGATTTAAGAATGTCTTAGTTACTTTTTTTTCTTGCTGCTGAAACAAAATACCCAGCACCCAAAGTTAAAAAGGGAAAGGTTTGTAGAGATTTCAGTCCATAATCGCCTGGCTCCCAGGCAGGGTGGCTTGGCAGAGGGGCACTAAGAGGAGAAGTTCATGGCAAGCAGAGCACAGCAAAAGCAAGCAAACAGGGAGGAAGACAAGCCTCTTTCTGTCTCTTGTATTGTACCCAGCCTACCAGGATTAGGGCAGTGCCAAACCAAGCAGGATGCTGATTTAGTAATCACACAGCTTTAATCCCAGAAGCACTCACTCTAGATTCAGACACATCTGCAAAAGCTCCACCTATGACCGCATGAGGCTTTGTGGGGACATCTAGACCCAAACCATAACAAAGAATAATTTAAGGTAATTTATGCAAGTATGAACAAAATGAATTTTAATAAAAATTTAAATTCTGGGTACACACATTTAATGTTTCCAAGTGAAAAAAGTACTTTTAAAATATATACCCAAAAAGTTTCCAAGTGAGTCCTGTTGTATTACTGGTGAAAAATAAAAATAAAATCTCTTTGATAAGTCTCTCTAATCTTATCTTTTGCCATTTTTGTTGCTGATGCCAGAAAGCTTTCAGGATATTCAGTTGTAGCTTTTAACACAAGCATTTTAAATGATGCTGGTGAATTTAGTGATAGTGAAGCAACCCCCCCACCGTGTTTATTTATGATCTCTGTATTCATCAATAACTATTAAATACCAAGGCACCGTTCGGGAAAGCTCAGGCATGAACAAAAAATAAGCAAGATTTCTGCTCTCACCAAGGCTTAGTTTTTTACTCCACAGTATGTGCTCAGTAAATGCTTATTGGCTGACTGAGAGAGGTTCTAATCTACTGCTTTCAGATAATTGAAGATTCACCAACTCAAGTAGCTGTGTGGCAGTCATTTTTGAGATAATTTTCCCAATCTGGGCTACCAAGAAGAAATAGTACTGTATAACTAACAATCCCAAATAATATAACAAAGTCAACCAAATCAGGACCAATCAAATTTAAAACTATACATATATATGTATCGTACCCATGCTAGGCTTAAATTTTCAACCCTCCTGCCTCAATCTCCCAGTATACAGGTGTACACCACACACCCAGCTTCCATCACTCTCCTTTCTTCTCTTCCATTTATTTTCTGTTCCTCTCATGTTATCTTCTCTGTATCTCTAAAAAAAATAATAATTTCTTTTACATAATTTTCTCTTTTGCCCCTTTTTTTCTAGTGTTGTTCTTTCTTTTCCTCCCAAAACAGAAAAGCAAAAGAAAAAAGAGAAACAAGTCCAAAATATCCCTTCATGTTTTTAAATGAGTATTTTCTTTCTAGGGTGTATAGTATTGGAATCCACCAGGTATGGGGAAGAGATAGCAAATCCCTACTAAGTCCTATTTTGTTTCCACATTCACATTTTTAGGTGTGAATGGTGAACCCTGCCCCACCTTTCCTGCTCAGCATTATTTGTCAATGGTGTTCTCCCTAGGGCTGTGTTCACTCCAGCCATTTCCAGTTTCCATGTCACTCTGTGCACCCCAAGTCACTGCTTTCTCTCCCTAGCTTTTGCCCTATGTACATATACTCTAGACTGTGGCAGCTGTCCAAACTGAGGTGTATCCTTGATCACGTTGGCAGGTGGAGAAAGTAAAAAAAAAACCCCACCTAGTTCTGTGCTGGATGTAGGCAATGGGCAAGGGGAGGGGAAGGTCAACTCATCTTCTGGATGTAATCCCAGCATTTTCAGACTCAGCCCCCTCCAAAAACCACATAGGACTGCCCCAGCCTCTCACCATGGAGGGTGGGACCCCTGTGTCCTAGCTTGAGCTTACATTTCTCAGAGGGTGTATGGCTAGCCTGCACCCTCTCCATGACCATCTCATATGGCTGTCTCCCGTCTGGTTCCTGTGGTAGGGTGACCCCAGAAACCCTGAAGTGTAGTTGTTCTTTAATTATTCTTTAAGTTAGTTTTAAACAATTAACCCCTCCCAAAAATGGCTACTGAGTTACTTTCAGAGTAAACTCCTACACTGTTTTTGCAGTTTTACTGTAGGGGTATGTGTGCGTGCATGCGTGTGTGTGTGTGTGTCTGTGTGTCTGTGTGTCTGTCTGTGTGTGTGTAGCTAGTGCTGCTAGCCTGGTCCATTGTTTCTCCCTGGAGTTGCTGAACCGGAGAGTCTTATTTGGCGTTAATGAAGTCAGGTCCCACTCCATGGGAGCTGGGGTTAGCAATCCAGACTGCTTCATTATTTCTCTGTGTTGTATTCAGTTTCTCCAGCTTCTCTGTAGTTTCTAGTTTTCCTGTCAGCTCTCTACCAATTCATGGAGATCTTTTTTATTTCATCAAGTTGGTTTTTAGGTATCTTGATTCCCAGTCCCTGAGAGGCTGTATTTTGCTTCCATCTTTACTCTGCCACTTTTAATCTCCATTTCTATTTTTCTGAGGGAAAAAAAAGATGAATTCCAGTTACCTAAGCTTGATAACACAAAAATAACACTCACATGTGAACTACTTCAAGACCTGCTGATATTTCTGTCACTTAATAGTAAACATTCAGAATGCCACTTGACCTTCAGCAGTGCTTTGGTTGCAAAGTTCTATGTCAGAATTTCTAAAACTGCACTCAATAGGAATACAGAAATTCTAATATACACTTGGAAAAACCTTACTTTGTAGAAATTAAGTCTGCTTCTTATCTGGGAAAAAAAATCTTCTATGTCACCTTCCTAACCAGAATGGCGCCACATGCAGTATTCAAGAATGGCATAGGGTCCCTCTAGCAAACTAATATCTCAGGAGGGAGAAGAGCCAAGCAAAAGGAAAGAAGAGGAGAAAGATTGTATGGGATGAGAGGTCAGAGGACAGGAAGGAAAAAGTGTCTGACAGTTTTTTCTTAATTCTATAAATTATATGTTTTGAATTTGAATTAACCTATACATCAATAAATAAGATATTTATTCTCATGTTTAGAAAACAAAACTACCCTACATTTTGAAAGGAAAAAGCGAATAAATTATAAAAGAATAGTCTCAGTTTCAATTCTGCCTCTAAGGTTTTCAATTTTTTGTCTTTGGAGTTCAATACATTAAGGGAAAAAGAAGCATATGAATTAAGATGGATAATTGCATATAACTTTGACCTTTTCCCTTAGTTTCCCATTTATCTGGGGAAAAAATAAGATAAAATGCATCCCTCCTATTCTACTTTCCCTAACTTCAGAAATTTATATGAGGGTCCTGAGTTCGATCCCCAGTACAAAAAAAAAATTGACTCTTAATTCAGTCCTTAAGCAAATAGAATGATGACTGTATGTAAATTGATAAAAACTGCCAATGAAACCTAATAAGGAAGCATTGTTAGGCGCCCAGCAGAGTGGCACACACCTATAATCCCAGCACTCTGGGAGACTAAGGCAGGACCACAAGTTTGACCTCCAGCCAGGCTGCTTAGCAAGACTCTGTCTCAAAATGAAAATAAAAAGGGCTTACGAGGTAACTCAGTGTGAAGGGCCTAGGTTCACTCTCCACCGCTGGAAAAAAAATAGGAGTTAATACTTTGACTTACAACCTTTAATCCCTTAATTATTTTCCCTAATTGTCTTGTCAGTTTCTACCCTCTGTCTATTAAGGTGACTGGACACCGTTACCTCTCCGTTTTCCAAAGTTCCTTTTGCCTTTACAGTCCATGTCACACTGCACCACTTTGATTATCAGATATACTGTTGCTAAGGGCTTCATTTGCTGTCTTTTAACCCCTAATTACATTGTAACTGTTTGATAACATAGTGCAGTTTACAAAGTAGGTATTCCTCACTCTGCCATTAAATAAATTAATTCAATAAAATGAAAGGAGTAAATTTGTTTGATGATGTATTCATTCTCTTTTATCTATTCTCTTTTAGCTTTAAAATTGTGAGAGTAACTTTTGTAGTTGAAAGGACACTATAAAGAAAGTGAAAAAACAATGTACAGATAGGAGACAATATTACCAATAAGAATTTAGTATCCAAAATATATCAAGAGCTCTTACAACTCAACAATCAAAATTATTCCTCCCTTATCTGTAGTTTTGCTTTCCACAGCACCAATTACCTGCAGTCAACTGCAATCCAATATTTTAAATGGAAAATTCCAAAAATAAATAATACATATGTTTTAAATTGCATGCTCTACTGAGTAGTATGATAGTAATTGTTATCTCCTATCCTGCTTGGGACATGAATCATCCTTTTGTCCCCTATTTACATACTATTTGCATTACCCACCCGTTAGTTACTAAGTAGCTGTCTCGGGTGTATCAACTATCACTGTATTCCATTGCTTATGTTTATGTAATCCTTGTTTTACTTAGTAGTGACCCAAAACCACAAGAAGAGTAATCCTTGCAATTCAGATTTGCCAAAGAGAAGCCATAAAATACTTCCTTTAAATAAAATGATGAAAGATCTTGACTTAATAATGAAAAATTATTGTTGTTAATCTCTTACTATGCCTAATTTATAAATTAAACTTTATCATAGGTATGTATATATATGAAAAAACAGTGTATCTATAAAGCTAGGTAGTATCGGTAGTATCAGGCAACTACTAGGGCTATTGGAACATGTCTGCTGAGGGTAGGAAGGGATTATTGTAACCCAGATTTTTCAATGGACAAAGGATATGAATAGACATTTCTTTACAGAAGATATAAAAATGACGATTAGCACATAAAAAGATATTCAATATCATTAGTCATTAGAGAATACAAATCAAAATCACAGTGAAATATTTCAGACTGGTTAGGATTAATGTAATAAAAACAACAAGCATTAATGAAGATGTAGATAAATTGAAATTCTCATACATTACTGGTATGAATATAAAATGGTGCAAATGGATAAATGCTATATTTGTTGAATTAGTGAAGAAACTAACTGAAAGCTACATAGACTCATAAAAAGATAAAATATTAAAAATCAGAATATTTAGAAGTTTGCAAAACAAGGATTAGACAACTTAATATTAAAACTTAAATAAGGGGGGCTGGGGATTTAGCTCAGTGGTTTTGATGCCTTCTGTGCAAGCCCAAGGACCTGAGTTCGATGCCTGGTACCAAAAAAAAAAAAAAAAAACAACTTAAATAAGGGCCGGGCATTTAGCTCAGTGGTTCCGCCACCTACCTCGCAAGCGCAAGGTTCCAAGTTCAATCCCCAGTACCAAAAGAGAAAACTTAAATATTAAAACTTGCTGTAAAAATTGATCCTAGAAATATTTTCTGACATTTTGTATGGGCTTTTGCCATGAACCAATGAGGACATAATTGTACATGTAGAGCAGCACTATTCATAGTAGTGTCCACATAGACGAATGGATAAGCCAAAGGCAGTATATCCATTTAATGGAATTTTATTCAGCCCTTAAAAGGAAGAAAGCTGTGACCCATGCTACAAAATGGATGAACCTCAAGGATATTAATGCACAGTGAAATGAGCCAGTCACAAAAGGACAAATACTGTATGGTTTCACTTACATAAGACATCTTTAACAGCCAAGTGCATAAAAACAGAAAATATGGTGGTTGTCAGGGTCTGGAAGGATGGGGAAATGTTGAGATGTTATTTAATGAGCACAGTTTCCACTTTGCAAGACGAAAATGTTCTGTAGATTGGTGGTGCAACAAAGTGAATATACTTATCAATACTTGTTACTATGGTAAATTTTATGTAATATGTCTTTTACCCCAACTAAAGACAAAGGATAATTTAAAATTTTACTTCTAGCTGGGTACAATAGCCACTTGGAAGGCTGAGACAGAATGACTTGAACCCAGGAGTTTGAGATCAGCCTGAGAAACATAGTGAGACTTTGTCTCTTTAAAAACCACAAAAACAAAAGCAAATTTTTTTTTTACTTCCCACCAACTCCATGTTAATAGGAACTGTCATTATCCCCATTTTCAATTTGGTTGCCTTTAACATAGTAAGTCCGTAGTAGATACTTCTTGAACTAATTTGTAAATTAAACCTGTCCTGGGCCGGGGATTTAGCTCAGTGGTGTTGCCACCTGCTGCACAAGGGCAAGGACCCGAGTTTGATCTCCGCTATCAAAAAAAAGAAAAAAAAAACCTGTCCTTTATCTTCCCTTGTTTTTGTTCTTAATGCACTAAGTTTGAAAAGACCTGGGTAAAGTCAAATCATACTTATAAGGAACAAACTCCCAGAGCAGGAGTGGAAAACTTTTAGAAATGCTGCTGCTAAGTGAATCCAGAAGCACTTTTGGAGGCTCCAGTGCATTACTAGCTAAACTCTGGGTACCACAGTCTGTGGTTACCCATAAACAAACATGCCTCTCTTACTGTGCCTAATTTATAAATTAAACTTTATCTTAGGTATGTCTGCATAGGAAAAAACATAGTCTATATAGAGTTTGGTATTAACTGTGGTATCAGGCATCCACTACAGGTCTTGGAATATATTCCCTAAGGGTAAGGGAAGATCATTGTAACCTAAATTTTGAAATGGACAAAGAATATGAATAGACATTCCTTCACAGAAAATATGAAAATGACGATTAGCACATAAAAAGGTGTTCAACATCATTACTTACTAGGGAAACTCAAATCAAAACCACAATGAATCTAACTCCTACACTAGGATTTACAGTTCCATGAGAGAGGTCAGATCATGAATACTATGATACCTGCTTAACAGAATCAATCTTTTTGTTTGTTTTTTATTTTGTTTTTTGAGACAGGGTCTTGCTATGTAGTCTAGGCTGGGCTTGAACTCACTGCAATACTCCTGCCTCAACCTCCTAAGTGGTGGGATTACAGGCATATGACACCACACCCGGCTCTTAATTGCTTTTTTTTTTTTTGGTACTGGGGATCGAACTCGGGTCCTTGCGCTTGCACAGCAAGCGGCAAAACCACTGAGCTAAATCCCCAGCCCTCTTAATTGCTTTTTAAAGTCACTTTTCTTACTAATATTAAAGTTTATAAGCTTATGAGAGTGATTTTTTTTTTGCCCTTCTTTTTAGACCTAATGATATGGCTTGGGGTTTCTGTTGTTTGTTTTCGGTTGTCTGTTTTGTGGTACTGGGGATTTGCTCCAACACAGGAATGAATTTGTGGGTCCTCTCCCTGGGCCTGAGCTAGAGCAATGAATGAGGTCACAGTTGCGTGATGGAACAGACCCTTTGTTGGGCTCTTGATCTGATTGAAGGCCCAAAGTGGTGAGTGGCACAGCTTAAAAGTAGGTAAAAAATCAGAATTTTTACAGTTCTATGCTGAGTCCTTTTTTAAAAAGAAAACACTGTCATGTCTTTGAGGGATTGAAGTTTGTTTTAAAATGATGATTTTCAACATAAGGATGATTTCAAAGCACCTTTCAAGTACCTAACTTGTTGAACATCTCTGGAGTTCCCAGCTGTGTGGTAGGTTTCTAGATTCCGAACATCTGTAATTGAGTTGTTTAGAAACAACTACACTCCAGGTTCTGAAGTAAAGACCTGGGGAAAAATGATTCTAATCAGACATTAAGAAACTTTTTTCTTCATGGTTTAATAGTATTTATTGTTCATTATTCCTGTTAATGACCCACTTTTCTTGTTTTTGAGCCACCGAAAAGACAAAAATTTGCTATGTTGCCTAGGGTGGCCTCAAACTCAATGTCTTCCTGCCTCAACCTCCCAAGTGCTGGGATTACAGGAATGCGTCACACTCCTGGTTCACTCCACTTCTAGAAAAGATAACTGAAGCTATAAAATGAACAAAGGTGGAAGCCCTACCACCCAACCTGTGGTCAATAGGTCCTGTCTCTCAAACTATGCAGAGTGGTAAAGGGAGGACTAGAGCAATGGTTTTAGTGAAGAAGTCGATTCAAGAAGGTCTAGAGTAGCAAACAGCATTTTATTCCATACCCACTCCTACTTTTAAGAAAGACTTTGGGGCCAGAAGAACTGACAGGGCAGGGATGTGCATCTCAGAAGGAAACCCTGAGAAAAGCTACGTACTACCAGTCAGGTGCCTAAGGCAGAAACAAGGAGGCAGGTATTTAAAATGCTATAACATTTGCCAATTAGAACTTGAAATGTTCTGCTTCATAAATAAATTTTGCCTTTAAATAACTTTTTCCATGGGGCCAGGGATTTAGCTAAGTGGTTCCGGCGCCTGCTGCACAAGCACAAGGTCCCAAGTTCGATCCCTGGTACAAAAAAAAACAAAAAACCCCAACTTTTTCCACATATTTCTAGGATGCTTTATCTGATTCACTTGGCACCATTTTTTATGATTTAAGATATATAACATGATGGTTTTGTGTATGTATACATTGTGAAATAATCACACAATCAAGCTAATTAATATATCAGTCATTTCACACAGTTACTATTGAGAGGAAGTGAGAACACTGAGGCTGTGCTCTCTTACCAAATTTCAAGTACACAGTGCAATACTGTTAACTGTAATCACCATGCTATGCATTAGATCTTTGGAACTCACTCATCTCGCATAACTGAGAGTGTGCACTCTCATATCCCCCTCTTTCCAACCATTCTACTCACTCTGTGAGTGACTATTTTAGATTCCACATAGGAATAAGTGAGAGCACACAGTCTTTTCGAGTCTGGCTTATTACACTTAGCATTTATTTTTTGTTTGTTTGTTTTTTGGTACCGAGATCGAACTCGGGACCTTGTGCTTTCGAGGCAGGCAGCGGAACCACTGAGCTAAATCCCTGACCCCAGCATTTATTTTTATATAGCATCAGAGTGATAATACAGTATTTGAGAGGAGGAGCAGTAATAAGAAATTTTGCTTTCAGATCTAGGGAAAATAAAAGGAATTTTCCACATTGCCTTCCAACTTTGCCCATAACTCTAATGTGAATTTGCATATAATCATTACTTGAGGCTCTAGACTTCAACCTCCAAGCCTTGCACTGGAAAAGTTCCAAAAGAGTATAAAGAAACTAATCTGTGAATTGATCCTTAATTGCATTTTCTGAGTTCCAGACGCAGTTACTGGCCACATGGCAGTTTCAGAAATTAAATCAAAACTTACGTTGAAACCCCTAAAAGTACCTGTCTTCCACAGCAAGAGGTAGGTAATGGAAGTGTTACTATATTATGATAAAGAATTATTAATGTAGTGGATATATTATTAAATACCCATAAAGGCTATAAGACAAGTTAGAATGCTCTTCAAATATCTGTTCTGTGGAGAATTTAGTTATAAAACAAAACATTTAAATTGAGAAAGCTTTTTATGAAAAGAAAATGATAAACCTCTTTTTTGACTAGAGAAACAGTTTTCCTTCCTGTTCTCCCAAATGAAATGCTATTTTTGGTTAGGACACAGAATACCCTAGACTGCTCAAGGAGTTGTCAGTTATACCCTAAGGTATTTTGAGTGCCAGTTTAAAGGAAAATAAATTCAGAAGACCTTAAGGTAGAGCTTAACCCCTAAGCAAGTCAAAATATAGAAAAAGGGTCTATATGACAAATACAGCCCGTAAAAGGCAATCTGGTAGATTACCCATGACTAGCCTTAGGCTAAAACTGAGGAGGGAAATTTGCTTGTATCATTAACAATAGCTTTCTCTCAAGCAGTTACCAATAAACTCCAAAATCACAGCTACTAATAACTGAAAGAGCCCAAGATACATTTTACCAGATTATAAGAAGAAAAACTCCTCTCTTTTATCACAGTTGTTCATTTTCTTTACCACCTTGAGGATATTTTTGCTAGTGTTCTTGGGTTTGCCAGTGCTAAAAAAAATCGTATCTCTAACACTTTTTAGATAATAATGGGTAAAATAACCTTATAGCAGCCAAACCCTTAGTATTACTGTTCCCTTACCCCACATGAAAAGCTATCTTTTGTGTTGGGTTGGGTTGAGTTGGGCTGGGTTGGGTTTGGTTTTGAGTCATGTTCTTTTTATGAATCTCAGGCTGGCCTTGAGCTCACTATGTAGCCCAGGCTGGCCTCAAACTCCTGATTCTCCTGCCTCAGCCTCCCTGGTGCTGGGAATTTCAAGAGTGTACCACCACAGCTGATCAGCTGCCATTTTTTCCCCCCAGCACTAGGGATTGAACCCAGGGAGTGATGAGCTATTTCCCCAATCTTTTCGTATTTTTATTTTGAGGCAGAGTCATACTATATTGCCCAAGCTGACCTTGAATTTGTGATCCTCTTGCCTCAGTCTCCAAAGTAACTGAGATTACAAATGTGTGCAGCTGGCACAAGCTGCCTTTTGAAGCGGTGAGTTCCTTGTCACAAAAAGTAGTCTAGCAAAGACTAAATAATACCACATATAGAGGAAATTCACACCCTAAATGAAAGGCTGGACTGGGATCATTCTAAATCAAAGGTTCTACAATCATTTGTGGGTTGCTCACTTCTCCTTCTGAAGTTAAATTCCAGGTTCTCATCATGAACAAAGAATTTTTTTGGCGGGGGGTACCGGGGGCCTAACTCAGGACCTTGTACTTTTGAGGCAGGAGGCAGAACCACTGAGCTAAATCCCCGGCCCCTTGAACAAAGAATTTACAAAATGAGCAAAAAGCAGTGGCAAAGTTTATTTGAAAAAGTGAAAGTGAAGAAGAGTGAGGGAGAACCTGGCTCTGCAGAAGAAACTTGGGCCGAGTAAAAGAGGAAAAAGCAAGATAAGAGTACACCCTGTAGAAAACAAGGCAGGCTATCATGAGGAAAGCCATGATAGCCAGCTCTTCTTGGCATCTGTGTCCTTTTATATTGTCCAAATCTCGAGGCCAGGCATGGTGGTGCACACCTGTGATTGCAGCACTGGGGAGGCTGAGGCAAGGAGGATCGCCATGAGTTCAAGACTAGCCTGAGCTACATAGTGAGTTCAAGGCCAGCCTGAACTATACAGTGAGACCTTGTCTCAAAAAAAAAAAAAAAAAATCTGGAGGAAAACCACGAGAATTTCTACATATGGATCCTGAGAGGCGGTGCTGGGATCCCACACCTCAAGTTGATAGGAGGTCTAAGCATCCTATTGAAAACCTGCTCAAATTCCCAGAAGTCCACGGTTTTGGGAACTGTTCTGCCGTGTGTTCTAGGATCTTGTAATTAACAGGTCCTGCCTACTTTCCCAGCTTTGCACCCTAATCTCCTATGTCAATTTGAAACTTATATAAAATAGAAACGCTTTCTCCAGTGTTTGGTCTAAGATAGGGTTTGAAACTGTGCCAAAAGTCTCCTTCCATAATGCAACTAATAAAGACCTTATACTGCATAGAACAAATGCAAGGTCAAAACTTATGCCTTCCTTTTGCTTCTTGACAACACACTTCTGTATCTGCTGCATCAAAAGATGCATCACGCTAAAGAAATTTGTTCATATCTACAAATACAAAATATTTGCCTTAGTAAAGGCAAACTTGAGTCTTCAGAATTTCAAGTAGGTGATTTCAGAAGAAGAAATCAGTGTTACTATAAGCTAAGAAAATAAGGCAAGTTCAATAAATATCCATGTTACAAATTTGAGAACAATACCTTTTAAAAGCTTATCACAGCTGGGCTGTAGTGTGGCTCAGTGATAGAGGGCTTGTTCCAACTCCAGCACTGCAAATGGATGGATGGATGGATGGATGGATGGATAGATAGATAGATGCTTATCATTTCCTTTTCTCTCCAGTCCCTCTTTGAAAATGAGTTGAAAATAATATTCTAGAGGATACTAAATTAATAAAACCTAATAATTTTATTGTTTAATTTCAATGTTTATTTCTTTTAGTTTATCTTTAACCAATAGCTTTTTATAAAACCACAAAAACTAAGAGATTCCATAATTTGTAAACTTTTAGTTCTGTTAGTTTCAAAACTCAATGCATTTTAAATAATACAAATCTATAAAAGTATGGTTGCTTTAATTAATTTATATTTCATTAAATCTTATTTAATTTACCATATTATAAGCAAACCCAGTCTTACAGAATACATTTCTGTGTTCCTAAATAAGTTATTATAAATCTATACAAAGTGTCTCCTAAATATTAATATTTTCCCTCCTTTTCCAGATTTTTCTTTCCTAGGAAAATGAAAGGGCAACCAAAGTTCCAAACTTTCTGGAAGTGTTCTCTGTCTTTTTCTGTCTTTCACATATGTGGTAAAAATAAAATTTTGCAATTAAAGTTGTAAAATAATCATAGATGCAAACATTTCTCTATAAGGATATACATCACAGCATTATGTGTACTAAAATTTTGAAACAATTTATATTTCTAAGGACAGGAGAATTTAAGACTTTTAGCCTGACCTGGGATAAGTTATTTAATAGCTCTGACCCTCAGTTTCTTGTTTTACAAAATGGAGGAATTCAGAGTTTTTTAAGGGAGGCAAGGATGACTGTCAAGTATAGCGCAGAGGTGTGGACCCGAGGGGCCAACATTTTCTCACTGTCCATCCTGTGTCTGATGGCAAGTGACAGAAACCATCCCCCTGGGAAACATGACTCTGCATGTATTATCATGTTCACATTCATTCCAGTCAGCAAAAACTAATGAATGGCACTAATGTTTGCTCCTTTGACTTACATACATATTAAATTTAAATCTTTTCATGTCTCTTCTCAGGGATAAAGATTTACCAAGATCTCTTCAGTGCCAATTACAACACACAGAAAAGTTGAGCCCTTCACAAATGGAAGGTAATGAGAATCACCCCAAAAGTTACAGCATAAAAGACAGCCCCTTAATATATACAATCCCTTCTTTAGTACAGATTTAGGATTTCAAGAGGTGTCTACACTCCTTCATTTAAGAGAAGAGGGCTATGGATGTAGCTCATGTATGAATCTCGGGGTTCAATCCTCAGTACTGGGAAAAAAATGCTTTAAAAAATGCTGGGTGTGGTGGCACACACGTGTAATCCCGGCGCTCAGGAGGCTGAGGCAGGAGGATCGTGAGTTGAAGCTAGCCTTGACTACATAGGGATTCAAAGCTAGTCTGTACTACAAAGAGAGATCCTATTTCAGAAAACCAAAAATAAAATTAAATTTAAAATGAAAAAAAAAATCACCTTTATTACTAAGAAATCTGGTTTGGAAAACAGAAAGGATTGTCAAGATCAGATTTACATTTTGAGTTTTTTGTTTTTTGTTTGAATTTGTATTTTTACTTATAAAACTAAGATACATGCTTTAACAGTTTTGAAGTTTCTAAAGTGCCTTTGTAGTATGTTGTGCTGTTTGTTTGTTTGTTTGTTTCTTTGGAGTTTTGTTTTTGGTGCTAGGAGTTGAAACCAGACCCTTACTGAGATACACCCCAAGTCCTTAAGAAATTTGTGGGGTTTTTTTTCCGATTAATTTTATTGGTACATTTTATTGGTACTCTTTAGGTATACAATTCATTTACATTTATCATTGGGTGTGTGTACCTGTACATGATATATCTTGGTTCTTATTTTTTTCCCCAAGAAATTTGTTTTAATCAGATATGATAAGTAACATGTGGACACAGAGATGATTTTCATGGAGATGTGTTTTTATATTCGTAGATCCCTAAAAACAGAAGGCACAGCATACCATGACATGGCAAAAAATCAACAAGAGGCTTTACTGTGATATTTGCACAAAGGAACAGGCAAGGCAGAATAAGCAGATTTAGGATTAGCTACACTGAAGAACTTCAGTGACCCTCTGGGGTTTGGGACTGTCCCTCACTTGGTCTAGGACCTGGATCTGGGGTTAGTGGGCCCGGCACATAAGAGCCAGAGAAGGTAGATGGTTAAGAGATGGTGTCCAGATGGGCTGGTGTGCATGTGAAAGGCATATATATAAACTAGCTGCTTACTATCACTGGGAACTAACTAGGCCTGTGAGGGGCAGGCCCTGCAGGCTTAGCAAAGGCCAAGAGGTCAAACCATCAAGTATAAAAGTAGAAAAACTGGTTATTCAAATGCTTAATCCTCATAACTTTCCTATGAGAAGTTAATTTGTTCATTCTGCACACTTGTTTTTTTTTGGTTTTTTTTGAGATGGAGTCTCACTTTGTAGTTCAGGCTGGCCCTGAACTCCCTATTTAGCCCAGGCTAGCCTTGAACTCGCAGCAATCCTCCTGCCTCTGCCTCCCGAGTGCTGGGATTACAGACATGCACTACCACACCCATCCTCTGCATACATTTTTTGAATACCTCAAAACCCCAGAATATCCCACCTTCACTCTCAGTGTATATCCTTGCTTCCTACTTCACTCAAAACCAAAGCAATCAGAACAGAATTTCCAGATTTCCACCTCTGTATCTACCTCCCTACCAGTGTCTATACCCACATATTTTGCCTTCCACTACTTTTTAGTACAACTTGAGCAACAAAAATAAACAATTCAGAATTGGATTAAAACCCAAAGTATAAAATAAACATCCATGAGGCCAGGATTAGTTTCACATATCTATAATCCTGGCTACTCAGGATTCTGAAGCAGAAGGATGGAAAGTTCAAGGCCAACGCCTGTCTCAAAATAAGGGCTGGGGCTGGGGTGTAGTTCAGTGATAGAAGCATGTTTGAAGCCCTGGATTTAATCTCTAGCATCACAAAAAATATTTTTTAATTAAACATCCATAAGTCCATACTGATTGAATTCTTTTTTTTTTTCAATTTTTATTTTTTATCAGTACATTTTTGCAGTTCATATGGTAGTGGTATTAAAGGGAGAAATGAGGTTGCAATGTTTTTGTTTTGGGTTTGGGTTTTGGATTTTTGAGACCAAGTCTCACTGTGTAGTCCAAGCTGGTCTTGAACTCACTGTGTAGTACAAGCTGGCCTTGAATTCATGGAGATCCTCCTGCTTCAGCCTCCCGAGCGCTGGGATTACCGCGCTGGGATTACCGGCATGAGCATGTGTCATCATGCTCAGCACAATGTATTTTTTAAGGGAGAAATAACAGTACATTTGCATGATCGTAGGAATAATATATAGATAGTAAGATTGGATGTTAGAGACAAAGGAGACCTTTCTTAGATAATATATTTGAATATGGGAGAGAAGATAGGTTCTAATCTACAATGGAGGGGCTGGATCTAGATAAAAGATAAAGTTTACTTGTGGAACAGCAAAGTATGTGGATACAGATCTTGGTAGGGAGGAAGACATGGAGATGTGAGTCTGTAGAACTTGTCTCTTCTTTCCAACGCTCCCCTCCAACATTATTTTTTCTCATAGTATACACCACCTTCCAAAATAGTACCTAATTTACCTATTATACTTAATATGAGAACTCCATTGCATGAATGAATGCATGCCTAGAACATGCTAGAGAGATTAGGAGAAGGTAGAAAGGAGTCAGGATAATTTGGTTCCAGTCCTAAAGAAGCTGCATTTTACCAAGAGAGAAAGGTGTCACATTTCCACAAAATTATAAGATGGACATCATTTTCTCTATAAAATTAATCACTCATAAATACAGATGCTAAGACTTGACTGTGATATGAAATAAATTTCGCCTGGTGCCATTTGGAATATACTTTGTCCTGGGTTTGTTTTTGCATTCACTAATTTTAGAAAATACATGTCTGATTTTGGCTCTAGTTTATGCTGGAGAGAGGGTTGGTCCTGGGATGGAATGCAGGGACTCGCACATACTAGGCAAGCTGTCTTGTCCATAGCCCACATGTGCTGGAGCAGGGCAGTAGGTTATTAAGAGACCGAAGAAAGTACCCAGACAGCTTGTGAGAGATAAGGTTTATTAAGAGTGACAGGTACTAACAGGGTAGGATACGGTTAATTGCAGCTTACTATCAGGGGTAGTTTACAAGAAACATGTAGGGGTCCAATAGTGCTAGTTGGCAGAATTGCACAGAGGGTGTGCACTCACCAGCACTGCTAGGCAAAATCCCATAAGGGACACATTTTCTACAACAGCACTGCTCAGCAAGTCCACAAGGGATGTGTACTTAACAGCAGCACCTCTGTGGAGGCCCAGTGATAATAGTTTAGACAAGCATTTACCAAATTGGAGCATCCATGGTGACCACCTGGACTACAGGACTCCACAATGCTCTGTCCCTCACGCAGCTGTTGCAGGGAGGAAGTTTCACAGATTAAACTACATCACAGTGACATCATTAGCTTGCTTTGTTCTATTTTATGACCAGCATTTCAAGGAATGGCTAATTTAGCATACTGACAGGAAGGCAGATCTACAGATAATATTAGTTTGCCCAGTTCCCAATGTAGCTCATTCAGACATTCTAGTCTCTACTTATGATGTCCCCTTAGTTTGGCAAGAGCCTGGGTAACATGTAGGGATGTTTCAAGAACATGAGGCTAAATGCCCTAGTTTTTCTCAGGAACAATACACAACTGCTCTACCACTGAGCTCTATCTCCAGCCCTTTTTTATTTGAGACGGAGTCTCACTAAGTTGCCCAGGTCAGCCTCAAATTGTGATCCTCCTGCCACAGCCTTCCAGCAGCTGGGATTACAAGTATGTGCCACCACACCCAGCTTCAGTTAGTGCTTTGAATATTTCTTTTTAAAATGGTAGATCTGTATAAAAGACACATACACAAATATTAAATTTGGCTTCAACTTGGTGCATCAGCTTTCTATTACTGCCGTAACAAATTGTCACAAATTCAACAGCAAAACAGTATAAATTCACTGTCTCAAGTTCTGTAGGTCAGAAGTCCAGGCAGGGTTGGCTGGTTTCTCTTCTCCAGGTCTTACTAGGGTGAAATTCAAATGCTGGCCACCCTGAGCTCTTATTTGGAGATTCTGGAGAATCTGCTTGCAATCTCATTCAGATTTGTGGCACAATTCAGTTCTTGCAGCTATTTGGCTGATGTCCCCAGTTTCTTTCCTGTCTGCCAGCCAGGAGTCTCCCTCAACCCCTTCCAGCTGCCAGCACTCCACATCACATTGCCCGCCATCTTCATACCCGCAGTGGTGGGTTGAGTTTTTCTCGTGCTCTGAATCTCTCTGACTTGTGCCACATCTATCTTGCTTCTTCTTCTACAAGGAGTCCTGAAGTTAGATTGGGACCACTCAGGTAATCCAAGCCAGTATATCTTCTCTACATCTCCTAAGTCCCTTCTATCATATAAAATAACATATTCATAGGTTCCTGGAATTAGGACATGAACTTTTTGAAAGGCTATTTCACCTGCCACGTCTGGTTTTCGGCTCTTCCAATTAGTTTATTCCAGTTCAAATCTCAAGGATTGACAATGTCCTATATTAAAGATGTCTATTAAATATTCACTTTTAATTCTACTTCTCCAGCCTTCCAAGATGCCTATAACTCCTTCAACAAGGATAAAACTGGTTGTATTGATTTAAATGGAATGATGAGCACTTTAGCTAAATTAGGAATGAATTTAACCAAGCATGATGTCTATAATGAATTAAAATGTGGTGATCTTGATCGTAAGTATTTTGATGTCGCATTCTTTTTTAAAAAGACTTCTGAACACATATTTTTTTCCTCAGTGATTGTATAAACAGAGGAAATAAACCTCTATTGTATATACATTTGTTTAAAAAAAAAAACGTAAACGAAAGTAAAGAGTACCCTTACCAAAAAATGGAAACAAGGGCCGGGGATTTAGCTCAGTGGTTCCGGTGCCTGCTTCACAAGCACAAGATCCTGAGTTCGATCCCCGGTACCAAAAAAAAAAGAAAAACACAAAAAAAATGCAAACAAAATCTTTGTAAATGGGGAGGGGTGGAGAAGTTGAAGGGAGGGCAGGGGAATGGGGAAAAAATAAGAACCAAGACATATCATGTAAAGATACAAATTCCCAATGATGAATGTCACTATATTGTGTACCTAAAATGTATCGAGACAATTATTTTTTTAAAAAAGAGGTTATAAAAAAAAAAGAGTAGCCTTACCTTATCTGCCTGTTTCACTTTCCATGGTTTCAGTTATCCACAGTCAACCACAGAGCAAAAATATTAATATTTGTCTTGACTCTTTCAAGAGATGCTACATTCACATAGTTTTTATTAACATACATTACTATAGTTGATCTATTTCATTTTTAGTTGTCAATCTGTTATTGTGCCTAATTTATAAATTAAACTTTATCATATGTATGTATGTACAGGAAAGAACATAGTGTACTTGGGGTGCAGAACTATCTGAGGTTTTAGGCATCCACTAGGGGTCTTGGAATGTGTCCTCTGTAGATAAGAGGAACCACTCTATGTGCATGTTTACCTTGAAGAATATCAGTGAGGTATGTGGGTAAGTTATGAAGTCAAATTAATGCTATGAAATGCAGTACTCTTTTAAAAACCTAGTGTGGAAACGGTGACTGTCCTCTCAATATCACAATATTCAAGTTACCTGTCACGATGCCCATTTTGGACAAAGCCTTGAAATAACAAGGCATAAACAGTTTCAAAAATGACATATTACCAAGGAAATCCAAGCCTTTGTTCCCATCTGAATCATTAGTACAGATCTTTCTGCAATCATTATAGCCCACCTATACTAAATTTTAAATCCCATAGCATTTTTGTTGATATTTTTCAAACATACAGATTTATGTTTCTGCTAGTATACCAATCTACTGATCAGTGGTCAAGGCTGTTATGTTGTGTGGAAAATATATTCAGCACATTATCTCCTCTCACTTCTCACCCAGAGCCCATTCAGTCAACATCAGTTCTACTCGTGACTCAGTGTCATTGGTTAATTAAGGTATCATTTGTTGTTTCCACTAACTCTGCCTGATTTTTCTGTTCTTTCATGTAAACACAGCCGCTCCTCAAGTAGCACTCACTATCCTTTAATTTTAGAGGAAATGAGGTATAACTTGGGTAATGTTAAAACAAAAATAATAGGAGTAGATACAGAGTGGAAAGGTTGGTGGATTCCTTGTAAAAATTCCTTGCAAATCTCTGGAAAAGGTTGAATGCACAGGACTACAAGGCCTGGGAACCCCTGGCTGAATGTTTACGTCCTGCCCTTATTTCTGTGGCCTGCAGGAGACAATGTAATGTTGTTAAAATCACTTCAAGAAGACCTGAACAAATTAACGTGCACTGATTTTAAATATTAAGTGACCCCCAGGGTACTTTAACTATCATACTTAACATATAGCCTAATAATTTAAGCACATCTTATCCTTGTTCTGAGCTTAGATTTCTGTTGTAGGAGATGGGAAGGTGAACTTCTCAGACTTCTTAAAGGTGCTGACAGATAAGAACCATTTCTTGAAGGCTGTGGGTGAGTAGATGTTACGAAACAGATGGCAGTTTGGTAGCTACAACCCACTGCATAGTAAACATTATTCACTGAGGCCTCCAATCAAGAGACAAATCAGGAAAGAGTAATCTGGAATGTGATTTATTTTTAAACTGCTTCCCCAAAACAATATCTGCTACGCAAACTAATGCTGTTTTAGAATTTTAACTTATATATATTAAGGAGGTACTGGTGTTGTCTAAAGGATTCCTACATTTGGTCTCAAAGAGAACACTCGGGAAAGTGATAGGTATAGAAAAATGTGGTCTCCTTTTATAGTGTTTTAATTTTTTATCAAGTTTATGTCCTACTTTCAGAAGCATTCTTTTTACAAAAGAAAATAAGTCCTTTCTTTAGAAGAAAAAAGTGATCTCTCTCATGTAGATTTGGACATGGATAATTTATTGCTCTTCAAGGTATTTTTTTTTTCTTCAAGGTGTTTTTCAAAATACCTTCCTCATACTGATGAAGCCTCTAACTCAGTGCAAGTCTGCTTGAGGTTAGAGTGCATGTTCTCATGTGAGGCTATACATGCTATGTAAGAATGCTTGAGATATTGCGAGTAGTACTCTCATGGTTTGTTTTTAAGCTTACAAGACTGCCTGCCTTGGAAAATCTAACCACTACTCATATCATATTTTCTATGATAATACATTCCAAAGTTCAAATCCTCTATGCAGTTTTGAAAACACACCCATTTCTAGACTATAGTGTCCTTAGGATTAAAAAAAAGTTACCATTTCCAAATACTAAAATAAAAACGGAGGCTGGGGATGTAGCTCAGTGGCACTGCTCCTGCTTCGCAAGTGCAAGGTCCTGAGTTCAATCCCCGATACTAGAAAAAAAAAAAAATAAAATAAAATGAGAGTTTTCTTACAAACCAAGGATATATTTATCAACGATTTCTTTGCTTAGAGGAACAAGACAGTAGTCTTTAACATATAATTCATTCTTGTAAAAGTGTTATATATTTACTTAGAAGACATTGAACTAAAAGTATTTTATATTAAGTGATTATTCTGTTTGCCCCTTAATCAAAATGATCTTTCAACAAAACAGAACAAAATTTTGTTTTACTATATCTTTAGTTCCTGACCTGATATTATTATTATTATTATTGTAAATAGTAAAAAGACTGTCATCTTATTACTTTTTTGATAAGTGCTTTGTTCAGAAGACATTTTGAAACTTTTTTTTTGTTCCCCTCCATAGCTCCAGAAAAGGAAATTTGTTTAGATTTAACTGGCAACTCAGGGATCCTATTATTTGAAATCCTATCAAAGCTTGTAGAGACTTCAGCCTTACCCAGAAAGACTGTAATGGAGATAGTAAGGTAAGTGGCAAGGAAAGAGACAAAACAGCCTTCCCAGAAGCATTTATAAGGATATCTCAATAACACTCTTCTCTACAGCATCTGGCCCAAAACTTGGAAAAGGGCCAGGCATGGTGGCACACATCTGTAATCCTAGTACTCAGGTGGCCAAGGCAGGAAGATCGCCATGAGTTTGAGGCTGGTCTGGGGTACATAGTTAGTCAGGGCCAGCCTGCACTACATAGTGTGACCCTGTCTCAAAAAAATAAGTAAATAAATAAAACTCATAAAACCAAAACATAGGAAAAGGTACCTAGGCAAATGTTCATATGCTGAAGCATTCCTGCCTGGCTCTGAAATTGCAAGGTTGATCTCTATCTCCAAACTCCACTATAAGCCTAAGACATCCGAGAAAGTTCAACCTTCTCTACTCCAGGCCAGGAAATCCCAGCAGAATCAAACATCCGGAGATGATTTTAAGTGGGTTTCAAAACCCAAAGTCGGGGCTGGGGATGTAGCTCAGTGGGCACAGTGCCTGTCTGGCAGGCGCAAAGTTCTGAGTTCGATCCCCAGTACCAAAAAAAAAAAACCCAAAGTGGAATACTAGACACCTCTATACATGCTGGAACCACCATGGCCTCTCAACAGATCCTCTGACTCTGAAGTGCGGTACGGCGAGTTCAGACCTTCCATTGAAATCTTTGGACTGGAGTGGAGGCAGGACTAGACATGAGAATAGAGGACAAGGGAACATTCTCACCACCAAATGTATTAACTTATTCAAGCAAATAACAATAAAAATGAGTTTCCTCAATCAATTTTTATCATTGTACCATAGAAATTAAATGTTGCTATTATCAATCATTTCAATTCATGCTTCTTCAAAGCATTGTGGTATCATACTTACTGAGACTTAAAAATACAGAATACCACCAACAGTGTAAAAATATTCTTATGAAAAAAAATATTCTTATGCCTCTCAATAGGTAATCTCTTTATACTGTTCTACCTCTGAACCAGATAGAACAGAGGATGCACAAAATTCTACTTTTCATTTCATTCTAATTCAAAGGCATACATTTATTTATTTATTTATTTATTTATTTATTTTGGTGTTTTTTTCTACTCACTATGTAGTTTAGGCTGGCCTTGAACTCGTGGCAATCTTTCTGTCTCAGCCTCCTGAGTGCTGGGATTACAGGTGTATGCTGCCACACCTGGCAAAGACATTTATTAAATGCCTGCTGTTGGTATATAAAATACAAATTTGGTACTTTGCTTAATCTCTCAGCCTCCTTTCCTCATCTGTAAAATGTAGGAAAGAATAATAATACCTGCCTTAAAGGGCAATTGTAGGAATTTATTTGATACCACGGGATATGCTTAGCACATTTTAAGAGCTCAATAAATGTTAGCTATTATGTGGAAATTAGAATGAGGATAAAATATACCATACATATAAACTAATTTAATCCTCTCCTCCCTAATGAGTATATGTTATCACTCCCATTTTACAGATGAAAAAAATGAAGCACAAGTCAATTAAGTAACTGGCTCAAGAGTTACTGATGCTTATTTTAGCAGTCTGATGCCAACTGTACTGCCTCTTACCCAGGTAAGTCAATGGGACATATAAGTTGATGTTGGTATTTTTATTGAAATTGGATTACTTATCTGGTGATCTTGTTATTACCTGTTTCCTAAGGAGATTAAAAGTGTTTAAGACAAGGCCCAAGAGAGAACCCAAAAAGACACTCAAATCAGACATCACCAACATTACACCTGAAGAAGGTAAATGAACACTACACTAGAGCACCTACCTAAAACCAAAGCCAACTGACATCCTAGGACATATTACCAGGTGAAAGCCACCCTATAAAATAGGTAGATGCAGGCTCTCATACCTTTCCATTGTAAGACCGCTGTCCTTACCAAAGGCTCCGAGTGGATCCCAGCGGTGCCTCCAGAATGTAAGACCAAGGACCTTAGCAAATACTCCAAGGAGCTGACTGCAGCATAGAACACCCGGGAAGGAACACACCGGACAAGTTGGAAAGTAAAACAGACCTTAGTCTGGCCAGACGGCACTCCCAAAGCAAAGTAGCTTAGAGAGGCGTAGCCCAGAGTCCGAGGCTCTTTTTAATAGGGGCTTGCAGGGAAGTTAACAGGCGAAATTTACAGAAGAGGGAACAAAGGTTAGTGGTCTTACATTTGTATGTTAATTAGCCTGACATGTACTGATGGTCAGCAGATGTTTCTTAGATTGTTCTATAGATAGCGTGTGGGAACATCAGTTTTCGAACAAAGAGTTGAGTAATTATGGCTGATACAGATCTTATCTAGTGTCGGGGAACTAACAAGCATCTTTATCTATTTACTCACATTCAATCACAGTTGGGGCTAGGGGAGTTTTATGATTACAGAGTTATGCAGTCCCACACCATGATAGCCCATGCTGTGTTTCCCCACTGCAGCATGTATTTTTATCTTTATCACCCTCTTTTCCTCTTTACTCAGCCCAAGCTTACTCTTCAGAGCCAGTTTCTCTCCTACTCTTCACTTTTACCTTTTCAAATAAAGTGCCACTGCTTTTTGCTCATTTCATCCAATTCTTTGTTCAAGATGAGAACTCCAGAAGGAGAGGCCAGCAACCCAACCTGGTAACATTTAGCTGGTGAGCCACTTTTTAGAAGCAAGTTACCCAATAACAGCACAACTTCAGAATCTTGTCCAAAAGCATTTTCAGAACAGTAGAAACTCATTTAACTAAATTTCTGGAGATTGAGAAGTCCAAGATCAAAGCCCCAGAAGACTGTGTCTGGTGAGGACTGTATTCTTGCTGTAAATTTTCATGAGGGAAAAGAGTAACTTTGGGACCACATTTTCCAGCAGTACAGTTACCAGACAGAAGGTGGCTACCTGACCATATCACACCTGACATGAGTAATGGATGAGGTTTTGTGTTACTGCCTTACAGCCCAGCTCACTATAGCAGGTGATGATGGATCAAACAAATTTATAACATCATCTAACTATAGAAAAGGAGAGTTATGGGGCTGGGGATTTAGCTCAGTGGTTCCGCTGCCTGCCTCGCAAGCGCAAGGACCCGAGTTCGATCCCCAGTACCAAAAAAAAAAAAAAAAAGAAAAGAAAAGGAGAGTTTTGTGAATTGTTTTCAGCTTGGAACTTTTCAAGCAAATTTCAAAGTTTATATGAAAAAGCAGATGTGCAAAATTAACCAAGAAAATTTGAAAAAAGGTATCTATAATGTTCGATATCTCATTGTTTCTGGAAGCTTAGAAGTCCAGTAGTGTGGTGCCAGCATCTATTCAGCATCTGCTCAGCATCTGCTCAGCATCTGGCAAAGGCCTTCTTGCTGCACTGTAACATGGTGAAGAGCATCACATGGCAAGGTAGAGGAGACAGTTATGTGTATTTAAAGTCTCTAGTATCAAAGACTGACTGTGACATATTCATCTTTATATACCCAACCTTTTTTCACAGCACATGATTCATTGTTACATTTGTTATTCTTTAAATGAGAAATTGATCTTCAAAAATCACTGAAAAGGGCCAGGGATTTAGCCCAGTGGTTCCGTCACCTGCCTCGCAAGCACAAGGACCTGAGTTCGATCCCCGGTACCAAAAAAAAAAAAAAAAAAAAAATCACTGAAAGTCTTTTTTTCAACCTATCATATTACTTCTAAGAAACCTCAATATTAAAAAAAATTTGTAGATGCAACTACCCTACTGTTACCTGGTAGGGCTCTTGTCTAGGTTCTTGATGTCCTAAACCAAAATTTGAGCAAGATACCCAAAAGTGTGGTAGCACAATCAAAGGTTTATTTGAAAGACAAAAGACAAGATAAACTCCACCGGGTTGGATTGGTCAGTGAGAAGAGCTCACACCTCAAGAGGGCTTGATGTTGAAAGTTTTAAACCTTGGGATTTGAGGTAGGTTTGAGGGGTTGGTCTAAAGATGACTCCTGCCAAAGCGTGTCTTGACTTGGCTCCTCCATTGTGTAGTGGTGTTTTTGAGCTCTTATGGCCCTTAAAACCCATTCACCAATAGCCATGAGCTCTGGATGCCACACACAATCTGCATAGTCAGTGACATGGTAATTAGTGTTGGTGTCAGCCAAGGATTGCAGACCACTGGGTGTGTGCCCAGGGACTTATTATATATTAGCTAGATTACCTGGCTACCTTTTCCTATTGTAATTTAGACCTGGGCATCCTGGTCCGGGGCTAATGTCTAACTGAGAAGGTAGATCCAGTCCCAGAAAGCAGGCTCCAAGGCAGGCCCTATCTTCTTTCCCCAAACATTTCCTTGATTACCTTACACCTCATATTTAGCCCAGAAAGTGGGCTTTTAGGGAAAGCTCTTTCTTCCTCCAGCTTTTTCCTTAGCTACCTCCTGCCTCATTACCAGATACACAAATACCAACATCAGAACACAAGAAGCGTGAAAAATTAAGGTAACATGACACCTCCAAAAGAACACAATAACTGTCTAGCAACAAAGAAAAGGAAATGAATGGATTGTCTGGCAATTCAGAAGAATGAATTTTTTAAAACTTAATGAGATATAAGAGAACACAAGGGGACAATTCAGCAAAAGTATATGATCTGAATGAGAAATTTAACAAACAGATAATAAAAAAGAGCCAATTAGAAATCTTAGTGCTAAAGAATAGAGGGATTTAAAAAAAAGACAGTTGAGTGCCTCAATAGCAGAATTGATCACGCAGAAGAAAGAATTCCTGAGCTAGAAGACAGGCCTTTTGAAATGATTCAGTCAGATTTAAAAAAAAAAAAGAAAGAAAGAAGGAAAGAAAGAGAGGGAAGACAGAGGGGTGTCAGGAGCCATTCTACGTAATTTTGGGGAAAAATCATTTCACAATTAAATTATGATTAGGCCTAGTCTTCTTGCCTACAGGCAAGCTATGACATGCCAAAACATAACTCCATTTTTGCCTCCGGTCACAGCTAAGACCTCAGTGGTCCCGTGACACTCAAGGGCAAGATTACATCAGCTGAAGATATCCTGGTTCATTGAGAACCAAGTAGTAAGAGAAAGGTTTGCTTGGGGAGGGACAAATTCCTTGCCAGTTTAACTCATCTCACCTACTGTTGTAAGAATGTCTTTGCTCATCTTACCATCCTAATCAGAATCTTATCAGCATAAGATCCTCAAAGTCATAGGATTACTGCCACCCTCCAAGACTTTCCTCTGATTATAAGATCCTTGTCAATTTAGCATTCTCACCGCCTTCTGAGTCATCTGTTACTCCCTAGAAACCCAATAAATAGTGGCAAGCTTGGGTGGCTTCATCTTTGCTGTCCAGAGAAGCACTGATCAGGCCCAGAACCCAGCTTGTTCCTCTAAGTCTCATTTCCTGTCTTTATTCTTTAATTCGCCTTGGGCTGTCATGGCTCACAGGAGACCAGGACCCACTGCAGGGCGTCTGGTAACATCCCCTTTCCCTGTTCCCTACAGAGGGGAAAAGAGAAGAAAAGAAAAAGGAAAAGAATGAAGCAGGTGGGTCTAGAGACTTCTAAGGCAAGACAACTTGCATTGTGAATGTTCCAGATCTTAGGAGAAGAAAAAGGGAAATGGCATAGAAAAGCAGTTCAGGGCCAGGAAGTTAGCTTAGTGGTTCCAGCGCTGGCCTCACAAGCGCAAGGTCACGAGTTTGATCCCCAGTACCAAAAAAAAAAAAAAAGGAAAGAAAAGCAATTCAAAGAAATTGCTGAAAATATTCCAAATTTTGGAAAAGATATGAACATCCAAGTCCAAGGAACACAAAGGATCCCTATAAAACTCAACCTCCCCCCAACAAAAATCCTCTCTAAGATAGATTTTTATCAGACTGTCAAAAGTACAAGAAAAAGACAGAATTCTATAAATAGCAAGAGAAAAACATCAAGTCACATGTAAAAGAATCCGCATTAGATTAACAGCAAACCTCAAAAAATCTTAACAGGCCAGAAGAGAATAGGATGATTTATTCAAAATGCTGAAAGAATTACCAACCAAAAATACTATACCCAGCAAAACTATTCTTCAGAAATTAAAGAGAAATAAAAACTTTCTAAGACTAACAAAAACTGAGGGAATACATCACCATCAGAATAATTCCTGTAAGAAATGTTTAAGGTAGTCCTACGCTAGAAACAAAAATATGATAACTGTCATCATGAAAACATACAAAAGTACAAATCTCAACAGTAAAACAGCTGGGCATGGTGGTGCACACCTGTAATCCCAGCACTCGGGAGGTTGAGGCAGAAAGATTGCTGAGAGTTTGAGGATAGCCTGGGCTACTTAGTGAGTTCAAGTCCCGTCTGAACTACAAAGCAAGACCTTATCTGAAAAGTAAAACAAAAAGGAATGCTTTTCACTGTTGATGAGAGTGCAGACTGGTGCAACCGCTGTGGAAATCAGTGTGGGGATTTCTCAAAAAACTAAAACTAGAGGTTCCATTTGACCCAGCCATTCCTCTTCTTGGTTTCTTCCCACAAGAATTTAAAGTGATACCAACAGTGATATATGCACACCCATGTTTATAGCAGCAGAGTTTGTAATAGCTAAATCTCGAAAACAGCCCAAATGCCTATCACCAGATGAATGAATAAAGAAGGTGTGGTATTTTTTAATACAATGGAATACTAGTCTGCCATAAAGAAGGATAAACTTGAGTCATTTCTAGGTAAATGGATGCACTTTGAGACCATACTCTTAAGTGAAATAAATCAGACACATGTAAATCTCACATTGTTTCTCTGGTGTGAGAAACTGAAAGTGTAAATAAAGACCAAAGCGTGTAATAGATACTATGAACTAGGAAGAAAATATTCAAATGTAAAGAGGAACTTAGGGAGAGGAGAGGGGGAAAAGGAAGAAAAAGACAAGGAAAAAAGTGAAAATAGAAGAAAAAATTGAAGCAAAGCGTTTGTACATAGGGAGGGGAAGGGACCTGAGAGGGGGAATGGGAAAAAAAGAGATGTGATGTATCATGTACAGGTGCAAATTCCCTATGAGGAGTGTTATTATCATTATGTATGCCTGAAAAACACCAATAAATGTTTTGCTATAAAATACAAAACAAACAAAAAAGTAGAACAGATAATACAGAAGAGAATCAAACTTATCAATACAGAAAACCACCAAACCACAAACATTAACAAAAAGAGGGGAAGAAAGAATATACCAAGCAAACAGGAAAAAAAAGTGACAACGCATATTTGTTTACTTAACAATAACTTTTATTGTATTTTTCTTGTTGTTTTACATGGTTTTGGTACTGGGGATGAACTGAAGGCCTTCACAGAGCTACATTCCCAAACCTTTTTCATTTTTTAATTTGAGGCAGGGTCTTGCTAATTCACTAAGTTGCCCAGGATAGGCTTGAACTTGCACTCTTCCTGCCTCAGTCTGCCAGAGTGCTGAAATTACAGGTATGTGCTACCATACCTAACTAACAATAACCTTGAATGTAAATGGATTAAATTGCCCAGTTAAAAGATGTAAACTGGCTGAATGGGTCAAAAAAGTCATGAGACCCAACAATATGCAGCCTACAAGAAATTCACTTAATAAATAATTTAAAGAGTAAAATAAAGGATGGATAGTAGAGGCCAGGCCTATTGGTGTATACCTATAATCCCAGCACTTGGGAGGCTGAGCCAGGAGGATTACTGCAAGTTTGAGGCCACCCTAGGCTATATAGTGAGTTCAAGGCCAGCCTGAACTACATAGTATGACTCTCAAAAAAAAAAAAAATAGATAATAGGAAACAAGGAGTCAAATCTTTTGCAAATGTGAAAGCTACCAAGAGATGGAGGGGGGAGGGCAGGGAGGAGGAGAAGTAAAAAGAATTAAGATGTACCAGCTCCCCACAATGAATGTAATCATTATGTACTGTCAATATATACTAATAAAAATAAAAATTATTTCTAAAAAGAAATTCACTTAGCCCAATGATTGCGAACCTTTCAGATCTTTCAATGATACAAACAGTCCACTGAAGCATGCATGCCATAGGTTCACAACCACTGACTTAGCCAGTAAAGACACACAAATATAATAACAAAGGATGGAAAGAGATATACTATGAAAATAGAAAACACAAGTGAGCAAAAGTAGCTGTATCTATATCTGCTAAAATAACCTTTAAGTCAAACACTATAAAAAGATTTAAAAGGTCGTTATATAATGATAAAGGGATGAATTCAGCAAGAGGAAATAACAATTGTAAATATATATGCACCCAAAATGGAGTACCTAATTATATAAAACAAACATGGCTAGATCTAAAAAGAGATAGCCCATTACAATCATAATTTTCATCAGTGGACAGATCATCCAGATGAAAAAAAAAAAACATCAACATGTTCGACCAGATGTGTTGAACCTGCAGCCTACAGGCTACATGTGGCCCTAGACAGCTAGTGAGTAATGTGCTCCTCAAGACTGTAGGAGTAAATTGTAATGTGATTTTTACAAGTATTTCCACAACTCCATTGTGTGGTGCTCAAGTGTAGACTGCATAGATGACAACAAAATGCTGTGCAGGAGGAGGCACAGTGCAGTGCCACCTCCCCCTCCTGCTCCTGACACACACAGTCAGCCGCATTTGACTGGCAAGCAATTATTGATACTTCGACCTACCTACACATAGTTATGCCCTAAAGGGGGCATTTATTCTTATTAAACACATATTTCTTATTTAATTATTAAAATTGGGCTTTTGTGTTCTATTTTAATGTTACAATAAAAATATAAAAGAGAAATTTTGTTGCTTATATACATTAACTATATTGTATGTATTTTATATGTGGCCCAAGACAATTCTTCACTCAGTAGCCCAGATCAGTCAAAAGGTGGGATATTTTAGATATTTATGCCATAGTAAGTGGACCTAATTTAAGAGATATTACAGAACATTCCATCCAACAACTACAAAATAGTCTTCTCATCAGCAGATGAAACCTTCTCCAGGATAGACCATGTTAGGCCACAAAATAGTCTCAGAATTCAAAATAAATTGAAGTCAGGCCAGGAATTTAGCTCAGTGGTTCTGCTGCCTGCCTTGCAAACACAAGGTCCCAAGTTTGATCCCTGGTATCAAATAAATAAATAAATAAATAATTTTTGTTTTTAAATAGAGGGCCAGGGATTTAGCTCAGCGGTTTCACTGCCTGCCTTGCAAGCACAAGGTCCTGAGTTCGATCCCCGGTACCAAAAAAAAACAAAATTTTTTTTTTAAATAAATTGAAGGGCCGGGGATTTAGCTCAGTGGTTCCGGTGCCTGCCTCGAAAGTGGAAGGACCTGAGTTCGATCCCCAGTACCAAAAAATTAAAAAATAAATTGAAGTCATAGTATGTGTCTTCTCTGACTACAATGAAATAAACCTACTCATCAACAAGAATTTTAGAAATCATAAAATTTATGGAAATTAAACTTTTCTCTATCCCCCTCTGCTTTTCCCCCTTTCCTCTTCCTCCTCTTCCTCTGCATTTTCCTCTTGTGATGACAGTGAAACTCAGTGTCTCAGGCATGCTAGGCAAGTGTTTTACCACTGAGCCACACCCCCAGACCCAAGAATTTATTTTAATCAAAAAGTTGCATTTTAAAACCCAACACAAAGTAATGTAGTATAAACATGACTCATGTATATTCAAGATAGTGCCATTTTAGGGGATGTGTCAAGGGTCTTGGGTATTTATGTACATGAGATCAAATAGTCTTGAGCAAGATGAAGGAAATCAAAAGCCAAGATAGTCAAATGGCCTATGGAAATTATAGTAGAAGTCTTATAGTGACACATGCCTATAATCCTAGATACTTGGGAGGCTGAGGCAAGAGGATTGCAAGTACCGTGGCAACCTGGGCAACTTAGCAAGACACTGTCTCAAAATAAAATAAGGGCTGAGGATGTAGCTCAATGCTAGAGAACTTGCTTAGAATGCATGAGGTCCTGAGTTGGATCCTCAGTACTGCAAAAATAATAATAATAGTATTTATTCTATAAATGTCACAGAAATAAACATTCAAATATTATTGACAGCACGTGGGAGACTGAGGCAGGAGGATCACCATGAGTTTGAGGCCAGCCTGGGCTACATAGTGAGTTCAAGGCCAGCGTGAACTGCATAGCGAGACCCTATGTCAAAAAAACAAAAACCAAATATTATTGAGTATGCAAATAAGATTTAAAATATATTTATTCAGCATATATAACTTGTAATTTAACATTTTTCTTTTTGTCTTATAGCTCCTTTTATCTATTTTTAAATTACTTTTTTTTAAAGCTACTTCCGAAGAAAATTCCAGGATATCAATGCAGAAGTATTGTGGAATCCAAATGCTATGGGTTATGGAAAAAGAAGATTTAAACCAGGTATGTGCATGACTCCAAGCTCAAGCACAGCTGCCTTTTCTAACGCTGCCCGAATTGCAATTACAAGTGAAAAGGATTTATTTAAATTTCTTGAAGAGCTCAAAAGTAAGAGCCATTTGTTTGCTTTCCACTCCTTAAAAGGATATTTTAATTTTTTATTAGTGTATGCTTGCAATACATCATAGCTACATTTGTTTTGGAGGATTGGTAAATATGGATATGGATATAGTATTTTTTTTGCTTAAATTCTTTTATCGGTACATTTTAAGTGTACAATTCGTTTACATCTATAATTGGGTGCTCGTACCTGTACATGATGTATCTTGGTTCTTATTTTTTTCCCCATTACCTGTGTGTGCCCTTCACCCCCTCCACCCTTCCCTATTTACATAGACTTTGTTTCCATTTTTTTCTTTTCTCAGAATTTTTCCTTTCTATAGCATATCTTGATAACCTTTTTTCCCTTTACTTGCCCCTTCTTCCTCTCTCAAATCTATTTCCCATCTCCAACAAGTCTACCTTTTTGTTTCCTGTCATCTCTCCTCTGTTGAACTCTTTCATTCATTTCTTGCTGTCTTAGGCTTCTTGTACAAGAAGCCATGTAATATTTAATTTTCTGTATTTGACCTCACTTAACACAATAGTTTCAAGTTCCACTCGTTTTCCTGCAAATCCCATGACTTCATTCTTTTTTTAAAAAATTAATTTTATTGGTACATTTTAGGTATACAATATAATGGCATTCATCATTGGAAATTTGCACCTTTATATAATTTCTCTTGGTTCTTATTTTTCCCCATTCCCCTGCCCTCCCTTCAACCCCTCCATCCCTCCCTATTTACAAAGACTTTGTTTCCATTTTTGCATTTTCTCATATTAATTCCATGACTTCATTCTTTTTTATGGCTGAAGAGTATTTCATTGTGTATATGCAGTATGATGGAAATATACAGTAAGTGTTAACATTTTTAAAATTTATTACAAAGACTCATTGCCACTAACCACCCTCATAATATTCCCCCTAGCTTCAAACACACTTATTTCATCATTCTTGCAACTTTCTGAAACAGTTCCAGAAGTCCTCTTTCATGACTGTCTTTTCAAGGTGTGATCAAAAATACAGTGAATGCTGCCCGGTGCCATCTAACAGAAAGACAATGCCAATACAGTGTGTCTTCATCCACCTTATTTAGAGATCTGGCATCATGCAACTTCTGGCTCTTCCCCAAAGTCAAAATAACCATGAAAGGTAAATGTTTTGGATCAATTCAGGACATTGAGCCAGCCACAACAGTGCGACTAAAGACATTCACAAAACAGTATTTCCACAGATGCTTCAGAAAGTGGCAAGAATGATGGGATAAGTATGTTCAAAGCAAGTGGGAGGGGCCAGGGATTTAGCTCAGTGGTTCTGGAGCCTGCTGTGCAAGCGCAAGATCCCAAGTTTGATCCCTGGTACCAAAAAAAAAAAAAAAAAGCAAGAGGGAGTATTTTGAGGGAGATGGATGATAATGTCTTTTACTATAATAATTTTCTTGCTATGCAGTTCAGGCTAGCCTTGAACTCATTATGTAACCCAGGCTGGCCTGGACCTCCCAGCAATCCTTCTGCCTTAGCCTCCTGGGTGCTGGGATAACAGGTTTGTGCCACCACACCCAGCAGGCTTTATTGATTTTTTAAAGCTGCTCATTTTCAATTTCACTGGATTCTGCCCTGATCTATATTACTTTCTTCTTTGTGTATAATATTTTGTATTTAAACATTCATCATATTTTTTCAATCACACCTCATATATACCACATTTTCTTTATCAATTTTTCTGGTGATGGGCAGTTTCTATAGTGTAGCTGCTGTGAGTTGCACTGCTATAAACATGGGTAAGTATTTACTGTATCACCATACTATGTCTTTAACTCTCAGAAACACACCCAGGTGGGATGTGGCTGAGTCAAGTAGAATTTCTAGTTTTAGTTTTTTGAGGAATTTCCATAGTGGCCACACTAGTTTACCTTCCTACCAACAGGTGTAGAAGTGTTGCTTTTTTCCCCTCATACTCTCCAGCTTTTGTTCTTTTGTGTGTTCTTGGAAGCCATTCCTTTTTTTGGTACCAGGGATCAAACTCGGGTCTTTGCGCTTGCGCAGCAGGCGGCTAAACCACTGAGCTAAATCCGCGGCCCTTGGAAGCCATTCTGACCAGGGGTAAGACGGAATCAGAGTTGTTTTGATCTGTGTTTCCCTAATGGCTAAAGATGCTGAAGCCACTGCTGCTTCTTCATTTGAGAAGTGTCTCTTCAGTTCATTTGCCTATTTTTTTAATTGGGTCATTTGTTTTTTGGTGATTAATTTTTTTTAGTCCTTTATATATTCTAACTATTAGCCCTCTATCAGAGGAGTAGCTCATTTCCCTCCCATTCTGTAGGTTGTCTCTTCACTCTGTTGTTTCCTTTGCTGTACGGAAGCTTTTTAAGAAAAATTTTTGAGACAGGGTCTTGCTATATAGTTCAGGCTGGTCTTGAGCTCACTATGTGGCCAAGACTGGCCTTGAATTAACAGTGATCTTCCAGCCTCACCCTCCAGAGTGCTGGGATTATAGGTGTGCACCATCAAGCCTGGCTGTACAGAAGCTTTTTAATTTGAATAATACTATTCATTGATTCTTGATACTATTTTCTGTGCTATTAGATTTCTATTCAAGAGATCCTTGCCTGTACACACTGTGGCTTAAAGTATTTCCCCTAAGTTATCTTCCAGCAGTTTTAATGGGTTTTTTTTGTTTGTTTGTTTGTTTTTGGCACCAGGGATCGAACTTGGGACCTTGGCTTGCAAGGGAAGCAGCGGAACCACTGAGCTAAATCCCCAGCCCCTGTTTTCATGTTTTTGGTTTGCCGGAAGTCTTTGTTTTGTTTGTTTTTGTGGTGCTGGGAATTAAACCCAGGACTTTTACAATGAACTATATTCCCAGCCCTTTTTTATTATTTTTTATTTTTGAGACAGTGTCTCACCAAGTTGCTAAGTCACCCAGTCTGGGATCAACAAGAATACTGAGATTACAGGTACGTGGCACCATACTAGCTCAATGTTCCTGTTTTTACATCTAAGTCTTAGATCCATTTTTATTTTACTTTAGTACAGGGTGAGATGTATGAATCTAGTTTTAAATCTTCTGGATGTGGATAACCAGTTTTCCCAGCACATTTTCAAAAAGGTTATCTTTTCTCCAACATGTCTTTTTGGTCTTTGTTGTGACTTGTGTCTAGATGTCCCCCCAAAGCCTTATGGAGGCATAGGTGGGGCTTTTCAGAGGCAGCTGGATCTAGAGTGTGTGATGCTGGGATCAAGAGTATGTGATTACTAAATTATTCCACTGGATGGTTTGGCATAGTTCTGGGAGTGGATAATGGGAAGGCCCTCCCTGGGTGTGAGTGCTACCCGCCCTAAGGAAGTATAGCCTGGATAGAACACAAGGGACAGAAGGAGGGCTGCTGTTGTCCCTTGCTACTTCTTTACTACTTTGCTGCCTTTTGTTTCTCCTCTGTGATGTCCCTCTTCCATGCCACCCTGCCCTGAAGCCAACAAACTATGAATTGAAACCTCTACAAACTGTGAGGTAAATAAATCTTTCGTCCATTAATTTTGGGTATCGAGTATTTTGTCTCAGCAGTGAGAAAAAGTAACTAAGACATCCTCTTTGTCAAAAATCAGATGGCTGAAGGTATATGGGGTTGTTTCTGTGTTTTCCTTTTTTTTTCCCAATAAGTTTATTGGTACATTTTAGGTATACAATACAGTTACATTTATCATTGGGATCTTGTACCTTTACATGACGTATCTTGGTGCTCATTTTTTTCCCCATTTCCCTGCCCTCCCTTCACCTCCTCCACCCTTCCCTATTTGCAAAGACTTTGTTGCCATTTTTTTTTTCCTTTTCTCATATTTTTTCTTTTCCCTACTTTCCTTTTCCCTACCCCTCCCACTTCCCCTACTCCTTTAGAACTTTTCTTCCTCTTACACAATACCAATTACACATTTTTTTTTTTGGTACCGGAGATCGAACACGGGACCTTGCACTTTAGAGGCAGGCGCCAGAACCACTGAGCTAAATCCCTGGCCCTCAATTATACATTTTTAAAATTACAAGATCAAGATTTAGAGGGCATTACCACAGATTTTACAGAATCTAAAAGGAAATAGAATCCATATTACAAAAATCTTTTTTGAAATAAATTTGACAACTTCTATGAAGTACCTTGGAAGACAAATTAATGAAACTAACTCTGGAGGAAATATAAAATTTGAATAGCACCTATTAAAGAAAGTATATTCCTAGCTTGAAAACCTATCTATATGACAACAACAGGCTCATATACATTTTAACTGATGAATTGTGTCAAACATTTAAAGCAGAAGAAAGAAGAAACACTTCTCCCCTCATTGTGGGAAATCAACATTGTGCTAAAACTAAAACTGGATAAAGATAATAGAAGAAAAAAGTATGAACATAGATAGAAATTTGTTTAACAAACAAACTATTAGAAGTCAGATCTGGCAGGATGTAGAAGGTGGTTTTATTATAGGGATGGCAGTGTTGGTGCAGCATTGGAAGATCCATCCCCATAAGTAATCCTTTTAACAGAAGAAAGGAAAAAGTTATATGACCCTGTCAATAGTTGCAGAAAAAGTATTGGACTAAATTCCACAGCTGTTCATGGTAAAATCTATCAGGAGTCTAGAAGTAGAACAGAACCTACTTAACAGATAAAAGACATGTACTCCATACTTCCAGCAAAAACTCCTTATATGAATGGAAAAGATACAATGCTTTCTCCTTAAGGTGGGGAACAAGGGCAGATAGGCCTACTCTTCATCTGTCCGTTAAAGTTTGAAACCTAGGCCCAAACCAAAATAGTCTGGCAATAAAATGACACAATTAGGATAGAACTGCCAAGGTAGACGCAAAATCTTTATATGTAGATGAAATGATCATCTACAGAGAAAATACTAAGAAATCTCGAGGAGCCCCTAGAACTTGTATTTGAATTTAGCAGGATTAGAAAACACAAGGTATATATAAAAATTCAGGTCTATGTGTACTTGGTGTAAATGAAGAATTGGATATTGAAATTTAAAAGTTATGTAGGAGTAAAAGGACCTAGAAAAGTAAAAAGAAAAAAAAATAACAGTGTTGGAAGACATTTATTACCTAATTGTAAGACTTCCTCTAAAACTACAGTAATCAAGGCAGTGTTGGCATAAGAAAAGACATATAGATCAATGGAATAAAACAGAGAACCTAGAAATAGAACCACACATATATGGTCCACTGATTTTTGAAAGATTATTTAACATTAACATTTTATAGAACATAAACTCAAGAGCAGAGGAAAAGATAGTGTTTTCAACAAATGGTACTGGAACACCTAGTATCCGTATGTAAAAAATTAACCTCATCCCTTTATTTCCATTCATAAAAATAACTTGAAAGGATCTATGAACCTAAATATGAAAGACTAAAACTCTAAAACTTTAAGAAGAAATTATAAGGGAAAATGTTCATGAATTTATGGTAGGCAAGAATTTCCTAGGATACAAAAAACATGATGTATAAAAGAAAAAAATTGATAAATGAGATTCCATCAAACTTTAGAACTTTAAAAGACATTGTTAGGAAAATGAAAAGTAGTCCTTAAACAGAACTTATTTATAATACATAGGACCTATGACCAGAATATATAAAGAACTCTTACAGGGCCGGGGATTTAGCTCAGTGGTTTCGCCGCCTGCTGCGCAAGTGCAAGGACCCAAGTTCGATCCCTGGTACCAAAACAAAATTTTTTTTAAATTTAAAAAAAAAAAAAGAACTCTTACAGCTCATTAATAGACCACCCAATTTAAAAATAGGCACAAGAAGATGATAAATAGCCAGTAGAGCACAAGGAAAGGTCTACAACACTAGAATCAGAAAAATACTAATCAGTAAAATAACAAGATCATATTATACACTCATTAGGGAGATGAAGTTAGAAGTTTTAAAAGAACAGATGTCATCTTAGGTGTGAACCAGTTAAAACTTTCTGTTACTGCTAATGTGAATGTAAAATGATAAAAGCATTTTGGAAAACAATATGGAAATTTCTTGTATTACTGTTAAGAACCAACAGTTCTGTTCTTAAGTTTTTACTTAAGAGGAATGAAAACACATGTTCACAATAGATTTGTACATACAAGTTGAGTATCCCTTATCTGAAATTCTTGGGACCAGAGTGTTTCAGATTTTGGTTTGAAGTCCACTTGATCTGGAAAGAAGATAGCTACTCCTGCTTTTTTTCAGGTTCCTGTCGCATGGAGTATTGTTTTCCACCCTTTAACTTTCAGTCTATGAGTTTCTTTTTGAATTGTGTTTCTTGTATGCAGCATATTGTTGGATCTTGCTTCTTGACCCATTCTGCCAGTCTCTTTCTTTCGATTGGTGAATTTAGACCATTAACATTGATGGTTATAACTGATACGTATTGACTTATTATTGTCATGACTTTTTCTTTTTGTTGGATTCTCCCTGTTTGTGTTTAATATTTCCTAGGATATTGTGTAAAATTTTTTGGAGTACTGGTTTGGTATTCATGAAGTTCCTAAGGTCCTCTTTGTCATGAAAGTGTCTTATTTTTCCATCAATTTTGAAAGATAGTTTTGCAGGGTACATCAATCTGGGTTGGAGGCTGTTTTCCTTTAGGCCTTGGAATACATCACTCCAAGCTCTTTTTGCCTTGAGAAGTCTGCTGTGATTCTGATAGGCTTTCCTCTGTATGTGATTTGTTTCTTTCACTGCTTGTAGAATTTTGTTCTTCTGTTGGATTTCTGGAATCCTAACTATTATATGCCTATGTGTAGATTTTTTTTTTTTTATCAAGGCTAGTTGGAGTCCTATGTGCCTCACTTTTCTGTATTTCAAGTTCTTTTCCCCTTCTTGGGAAGCTTTCTGCCATCATTTCTTTGAAGTTTTTTTTATGTCATTTGCACTCTCTCCTGTTTCTTCATTGTCTCTGATCAGTCTTATGTTACTCTTTGCATTGTCTAGCAGCTGCTGGATTGATTTCTCATGGCCCCTCACTACTTTAAAGAATTTTTTCTTTTCCTGGTCACTAATTTTAATCTTATCTTCTATATCTGAAATTCTGTCCTCACATTGGCTCATTCTGCCATGTAACCTTTCAGTGAAGTTTTTAATCTCCTGGAAATCTGTTTGCATCTGTTTTATGGATTCCATTTGTTTCCTGTGTTGGGATTCCATCATGTTCCTCAGCTCCTCTATTTTTTTAATCTGTGTCCTCTCTAGATTTATTAATCATATCTTGCACTATGGGCACAGTCTCTGCTGATATCTGAGAAATTATTTCTGATTTCAGTTTTTCCAGATCCTTTTTTGTTGCCAGTTCAGGGAATCCAGGTGGGTGAGTATCAGATTGTTCCATCTTGTTTCCCTTTGGGGTTGCTTTAGGTGATCTGGAAGTCTGGTTTTGAGACTTGTTTACGTGTCTTCTCATTTCAATATATGGGGGGCAGGGGGTGCGTGCTGCTGGCACCTGTGTGGTTCACCTCCTGGGTGCTGGGGGCAGCTCTGCTCCTCGGCGCTGGGGGCAATCTCTGTGTTTTCTATTCTATTCCAGTGGTCTATAGTGGACCCTGGGGTTACAGTCAGCCTGACATACAAACAACTTGGGTTATGACCAAAATTTTGGTTTTAACTTACAGCCAACGTCTTGAGTTATGACCCGAATTTGTGGCCATTTGTGCTTCCAGATGGTCTCAGATACAGATTTAACCCTTAAAGAGTTCTGGAAGGGAAAAAAAAAAAGAATTCTAGAAGGAACATTACAACATCCTTTCTTGTGCAGGGTTACCTGAGAAATCCTTGGCCGATGTCTCTATAAGGACACTGAGATCTGCCTGGAAGAAATTGTGTCCTAAAATTATACAGGAGAGGCACCGGGGATTTAGCTCAGTGGTTCCATCACCTGCCTCGCAAGCAGAGGTACCCGAGTTCAATCTTCTGTACAAAAAAAAAAAAAAAAAAATTATACAGGAGAGAGGCTCTGAAGGCTGTGTAGAGGAGCCAATTTGAGTTACAACTAGCCCTTGCAAATGAATTGAGTTCCTAAGTCAAGGATCCACTGTGTATATCTATTTTTGTATGAATACCATGTTGGATATGGGGTTTGGGTTTTTGATTTGTTTTTTACTCTAGTTTTATAGTATAACTTAAAATCCAGAATTATGGTGTCTCTCACTTTGCTCTTTTTGCTCAGGATTGTTTTGGCTATTCTGGGTCTCTTCTGTTCCCATGTAAATACTAGGATTGTTGTTTTTTTCTAGCTCAATGAAGAATGTTGTTGGTATTTTAATAGAGATTGCATTAAATCTTACATCCTCTTTAATCTCTTGCTTCAGAGATCAATAGTTTTCATCATAGGGATCCTTCACCTCCTTAGCTGGGTTAAAGGATTTATTTGTATAGGACTCATCAGAAGTAAATACTTGTGGCCAAGAGCAGGACCTGAGCCTCTTTTGAGTAACTATTAATCTCTGTCATACAGATGTCATTTGAAAGCAAAGATACCCTTGTCCTGAGTCCTTAGACATTAGGGTGAAACCCGGAGTCTACAGATGGATGTGGAATGGGAAGAGGAGAGTGAAGAAGAAGAGCATGGCTACTGAGGAGAAGCATAGATGAAGAGCAAAACGGGCACCAAGAGTTTGTCTTTTATGAGAGTTTCATTGTTTGTGATACTATTTCTGTTTTTTATCTTTTTAGGGTGTAATTACCCTTCAGATAGCCCATACTCAAAAATACCCATCTCTCCATTATTTCCTAATGTGGATGGGATGGTGATGGGAAAACCTTTCAAAGACATACAGAAATTAGAAATGCTAAGGAGAAAAGAGCCTCTGAATTTCTTTGAGGACTACTTTTTCCATAAAAGAGACTGGAAAGCACAGGTGAGATTTAGATTATGTCACATTAACATTTAATACTTGGGTTTTTAAAGTACCACCTCAAGAGAACTAATCCTATGCTTTTTATGAAATATTTTTAATCATATTTCACATGAGTTTCCATAGCCATGTTTGTAAATCTAAGCCCAGCTGTAAATATTTCATTTAATTTCAACAAACACCTAAACTTACTGAAAGTGACAGTCCTAGGTTTGGGGTTAGGCAATATAAAAATAACAGTAAGAGGCCACGGGTCTACCTTCTTTGCTCCCCATTGACTCAGGGACCAGGAGCTGCAGTTTGGACTATCTCAACCAGCTCAAGACTATGGTTGGGTCAGACATTATAGGGTGGGAAGACAAGGTCCACATCCATGGAGCAGTGCAGTGATGAAGTGGCCATCTTATCCTTGACTAGAACCCTACTTAACAGTCCTAGCTCTACCTCCTGGCCTGGCTTTGCTTTGTTGCCCCTAATCCATTCACCCCTATGTATTTTGTTATCATGAGTTTTAAGTTCTCAGGCGAGTATGCCCAAACTGCTAGATATTCTCTCAGGAAGTTCTGACCTTACCTCAGGTTTATCACAGGCTCTCCAGCCTGTGCAATGGAAAGGAGATTAACATGGAGACAGCCTACCCTGTGGGGCATCTCCGAGTTCCAGAGGTCCATCTGCAGCTCACATCACCATGAAATCACCAGAAGGCCCCTACAGGCATCGGGTATAAGAGTCCCAGAGAGGGGTATCATTGTCACAAGTGACCTCCGCGTCAAATTTTGTTTTTATCTCTCCAAATGAAGTTACACCCAGGCAAATAACAGACAAGATGAAAATAAGTGAACATATATCCTCCTTTAAATTTATGTCTGAAAATTGAGCCAGTCTGACATACGATGCTTATCTGTATACTGTCAGTCACTAACTAGAATAATACAAAGTTCATGTATGTAAGGTCTTTATTTCTTTCACTGAGTAACTTCTGTCACCTAAAATAGAGCCTGACTCATAGAAGACTCAGTATTTTGGTTCGGTTTGGTTTGGTACTGGGGATAAAATCCGGGGCTTACTATATGCTAAGAACATACTCTACCATTGATTTATGCCTTCAATCCCTTTTGGTTGGAAGAAAATTGTAATACAAATATTTTATTAAGAACATACTATATACTAGATTATCTCCATAATCTTAGCAGAGATAGCACCAATAGCTTTCTAAATGGTCTTTTGGCTTCTATTTTTGTCCCCTTCACTCTATTCTCAACACAGTAGCCAAAGTGGCTGTTAAAATCAGCTCAAAATCCTCCCATAGATTTTCATATTATTCAGAGGAAGAAACCCAAACTCTTCAGAATAACTTACAAGATTCTACACAATCTAAACCTGAGCCTTCCAATTAATGGCAGCTAGTAGTGACTGTTTAGATTTAAATTAAGCAAAATTATAAATATAGTTCATCAGTCACACTATCCACATTTCAAGTGCTCAATCGCCCTATGTGGCAGATGGCTACTTTATTACATGGCACAAAAATATAGAACATCTCATTGTGGACAGCTCTGTGGGGCACTGATGATCTGGACCCCCATTCTGTATCTACCTCTTCTTCTGTTGCTCACCTCCAGCACACTCCATTTCACCTACAAAGCCTCTTTATTATTCCTTTGCTACCTCAGACATACTCTCATCCTCATACCCTGGCTTTGCTATTCCCCTACCCATGCTGTCCCCAGATATCTGCATAGTTCTCTCATCATCTCTTTCAGGTCTTGACTGGAATGTCACTTCAGTAGGCCCCTCTAACAACCCTATTAAAATCACAGTTCCTACATTGTCAGTGTATTACATGCCACCAAACTGAACATTTCAAATGGCTAATTTTTTGCTTGTTTGTTTTGGTTTTAGGGGTTTGGTTTTTTGGTTTTGTTTGTTGTTGTTTGTTTGGGGGAGGGTGTTGGAGGTTTTCATTTTTTGTTTCTTGGTTTTGTTGTACTAAGGATTGAACCCAGGACCTTCACACTGAAGTACAACCCCAGCACAGCCTTTTTTATTTTTATTTTGA